>NC_030809.1:79278448-79582614 GCF_001704415.2 Capra hircus
ATGCATAGCAAGGCATGATGAGAATTGTTATGTACTATAGTCCAGGTATTAATGACCATCTGGGAAAGCTGATAGTCCAAGGAAATATCCGATAGTAATGTTATGATTTCTGTTATAGCTCATTTGTTTTCTTTTAATTAGGTAAGAAAAGAAAACAAATCTCTTCTCCTACTGTGGCTGTCTGAAGGAATAACAATGCCGTAGGCTACAGGTATGCCCATTTTAATTAACTGGAAACAAACTTAGGATTCAATTTCCTAGAACTTATCTACCCTTGGTGAAGGGAGACCTTAAAAACACCATACAAATTGTCAGTCTCTAGTCTTCTAATGTGTGTATGCATGTATGTACGTATGTGTGTGTGTGTGTGTATATATATATACACATATGTAAGTATGTGTATACATATATGTTCATGTATATGTGTGTGTATACATATATGTATGTATCTATGCATGTATATACATATGTAGGTATATGTATATTTGCTGTTGTCACTTAGTTGCTCAGTCGTGTGCGGCTCTTTACTACTCCATGGACTATAGCCCACCAGGTTCCTCTGTCCATGGAATTTTGCAGGAAAGAATACTGTAGTAGGGTGCCATTTCCTACTCCAGGGGATCTTCCCAACCCAAGGATCAAACCCATCTCTCTTGCATTGCAGGCAGATTCTTTACTATCTGAGCCATCAAGGAAGCTCATGTGTATATAATACACATATTATATATACATTACATAAATATAAATGAATCTACATATGTCTGATTATAAAACACTTGCAGAAATATTTTTAATGACTTTAACACTCTTTTGAAGAATCATCTACAGAATATAGTGCATGTTTTTCAGAACAAAATAATGTGCTTTCTGACAAAACATTATGTAACTGCTTTTTGATTATTATATCCAAAATACTACCTGATGATAACTGAACATGTTTCCATAATGCTAAGTAGATTGCAAGTGTCTGATAGTGAATGTTTAAAAATGTACATGCTTTCAGTGCTGCTATTTGGTTGGATAATTTAAAATAAATAAATACTAAAAATTCATGCATCTTCAAAAATTGTTATTATTTATTATACATTATAATCAGAGACAGGACATTTCAAAGCATGAAACACAAAGCAAGGTCCTTTGCTCCATAAAACATCAAATGTAAATTAGAAATAAATATATTGTTTACTAAAGAGAATAGAATAATATTCTACATGTTTATTGGAACAGAGAGAGGTCACGAGAAAAATAAAACAGGGCAAAGACAAGAAGGATTGAAGAAAGGCACAAAATAGACTGTTTGGTACACACTATATGGGGATAACTGGGGACATAATGAAAAAAAGCACTGAACGTAAAAAAAACTTGATAGCAGCAAATGAATCCACACACATATATCAATGATAAGAATCAAAAGAGATGCAACTTCTTCATCTGAAAACTCCCTCTTTTTATGTTTTAAGGGATCATGGAAATGAGTGTGTGTTTGTTTGTATGTTTGTTCTCTGCTCCAGAGCTGTTTAAAGGAATACTTTATATACACTACCTCATTAATATTTTATTACTATGCAGAATATAATTACTTCTGCTTTACATTTGAAGAAACATGTTTATGGTCTATTTTGATGTAGAGCATTACTGTTCAATGAACATGAATTGGAAATAAACATGAGACAATCTGGCTCCATTTACCAAAACATGGACATAACTATAAATTTGGTTGGCAAGATGTAAAAACACACTCAATATGTTTTTACATAATTTTGATATGTGTGAAATGAACTGATAGATGGTAAAATCAAGCAGTATATCTCTTACTCTGTCCCTATTTCTGAACAGATAAAGTTTTTGAAAATATATTGAGTTTTATATGTGTGGGAGGGGTGTAACATATTTTCCTAATAGAGAAAACACTTTTAGAAAACAATTGGTATAGTACAAAGAACATCAGGCAAAATTGTTTAAACTATGTACAAGTGAGATAATAAAGGACAGGGAAGCCTGGGGCGCTGCAGTTCATGGGGTCTCATAGAGTTGGACATAACTTAGCAACTCAGCAACAACAAATTGTGAATAATGGGAGCCAGATCTCTTACTGATAAATTATAAAGTTAAAAATAAGAAATGGGGCACAGCTAGAATTGACTGATATAGACAAACAAATGTAAAATAAATACAGGTATGTGTATGTTTATGTGTTTGCACATATATGTTTTCTAGCTCTTTCCATTGAGAGGACCCAGAAATAATGACACACCAGTAGCAGTGATTACACCTAGTACTTAGATCTTAGTTTCTAAATGACACTGCCCGAAAACTAGAAATAATGAAACTGGGAGAAAAGTCTGATTCTAGCATCAGTATAAGGAAAGAATACGGTAAAACTGGAACATTTTGTGGTCTCAGAAAGCAATATAGTCTCAAAAAATGATGAAGATGTCAAATGAAACTCAAGTCCATGTGAGGAAGGCCTCTAGGTTCCAATTTTAGGAAGATTTGGGCCAAATAATGGACGATCATCTTAACGAATTACGTGATAGCTAATTTTATGTGTCAGCCTGACTGGGCCATGGGGTACCCAGTTTAAACATTATTCTGAGTGTGTCTGTGAAGGTGTTTCTGGATGAAATTGCCATTTGAATTAGTGTACTCAGTAAAGGAGACTGCCCTCCCCAATGTAGGTAGATATCATCCACTCCATTGAGGACCTGTGTAGAACAAGAGGTGGAGTAAGAAGAGACTAACCCCTTTGCTTCTAGCCTACCTGCTCAAGTGGGGACATCTCATCTTACCACTTCCAGCCCTTAAACTGGTATTTATACCATTAGGCACTCCTGGTTCTCAGAGTTTCAGACTCAGATTGGAACTGTATCACCAGCTTTCCTGGGTCCACAGTTTTCAGAGGCCGTATCATGGGACTTCTTAACCTCCATATTCACATGAGTCAACTTTTCATAAAAAATCTCCATATATCTATCATCTATCTCTATATTTAGGGGTTTCCCAGGTGGCATTAGTGGTAAAGAACCCATCTGTCAATGCAGGAGACATAAGAGACGCCAGTTCAATCACTCGGTTGGGAAGATCCTCGAAGAAAGGGATGGCAATCCACTCCACTATTTTTGCCTGGAGAATCACATTGGACAGAGGAGTGTAGTGGGCTACAATCTACATGATTGCAGAGTCAGACAGGACTGAAGTGCCTTAACATGTATGCCTCTATATGTAAGAATCCATAGATGTCCTACAAGGTCTATTTATCTGGAAAAAATAGACAAATTTTCTATTTTTCTCTATATAGAAATATACAGAATATAATCTGAAAAAATATAGAATATAGAAAATGTATATAATATAATCTGTACTCTGAAAATATAATCTGTACTCTGATTAACTGAACATAATTTATAACTAAATTTTCATGAGTCTAAACAGATAAACAAACAAATCTGGGACAAGAAAAGCTCCACAAAATAAAAATAAAAAGGGTAAAATAGTAATTTTCTACTGGAGAAATCTAGTAGACACACTTCAGCTGGGTAATCATAGTTCACACTGCTAACCATAAGAAATCTCTACATTGTACACCTTCTGATATGGCACACTGAGAAAGAAACAACATCATTTATGTGCTATTCCTGGCCAGAAATTCCTAAACTGAATTTTTTAAAAACTGAATTTAATCATAAGAAAACATGTCAAACCCAGTTTGAGGGACAGTCTACAGAACAACTGGCCATTACTCTTGAAAGATAAAGACGTGATGAACTGCTCCAGATTAAAGGAGAAGAAACGCACGTGACAAGTGTGTGATCCTGGATCAGATCCTGGTCTAGAAAAGAGGGACATTACTGAGACAAGTGATAAAACTGAAATAAAGTCCATAGATTCGTTAGTTGTGTTTTATAATTCCTGGGTTTGATCATTGACTATGGTTTCATAAAATATTAATGTTTTGAAAAGCTGGGTGAAGTTTACAAGGAAATTCTTAGGACTATCTTGGCCACAATCCAAGTCTGAAATTATTTTCAAGTTAAAAATTAAACACACACACACACACACACACACACACACACACACAAATTAGTGGTAAGACCTGAGGACAGACCAAAAGTTTTGAACCTCCAGATCCCAGTTCATAATCAGATGATACTAAGGAAGACAGCACAAACAGCAAACAGTTGGCAGCAAAATGGCCAACTTGGGGTTCAATCATCACAGAATGAAAAATTTTGAGCACACCATGTTTGAACATGAGGAAAAAGTTTCAAACAGCAGACAATGTAGCTTTACGTTTTATAATAAAAGACCGCCTTCCCTGTCACAATTGTGTACAAGTATATGCCATATTTGTTTCTCACATAAGACAATGGCAAAACATGACATCACTTAAAAACAAAGGATAATGTTATGTTGGTGCTAAAACTGTCCACACTACACAATGGAATAAGTCTACTTGAGTCAGAGTACCATAGATGTTTTATTACATATTTATAACATAAAAGTTACAAGTATTTAATACATCTACTCATATCCACTGTTGGCAGCTAAGGAGACTAACGCAACTGGACAAGGCAGACAAAAATAATTGCACCCCATGCCCTGAGCTGAAAAATATCAGAGATTGAAGCAAATATTCTAGATCTACACAAATGTCTGCTAAACTACAGGGGAAGTAGAAAATATATGAAGGACACATGAAATCAGATCTACATAGCCAACTTCAGAAGTCAACAATACAAAATGAAATAAGTTAATACAGAGAGTCCAGGAGGCACTCAGTGTCCATATGTGGAGGATCAGCAAGACAGGAATTACCAAGTGTACATCACAATATGAATAGACAAAGTGCAAAGTGAATGGATGTTTTCCCCAAGCCACAATCTTTTGGAGCACAAGTACATAATAACTGCTCAATAAATGTTAGTTATTCCTATCATACTATCATGGGCTTCTCTTCCTTTTACATCTTATCATGTTTCAAATTTCTATTTTTAGGAATGTTTTATTATGATGAACATTATATAAGTTCTTATATATATTTGTAAATGAATATGCATAGATGAAAGTAACTAAAAAATGCTGTATTGGTGGGATGGTGGTGGTGGTTTAGTCATTAAGTCATGCCTGACTTTTGTGACCCCATGGAATGTAGCCAGCCAGGCTCCTCTGTCCATTGGATTTTCCCGGCAAGAATACTGAAGCGGGTTGCCATTTCCTTCTCCAATTGGTGGGATAGATAGTCACTATTGAACAGGTATAAAGAGTTTCAGCTATGTACCATGAATGAGGGGCTTCTCTGATAGCTTATCTGGTAAAGAATCCACCTGTAATACAGGAGACCCCGGTTTGATTCCTAGGTCAGGAAGATCTACTGGAGAAGCGATAGGCTTCCTACTCCAAAGGATAGGTTACCCACTTCAGTATTCTTGGGCTTCCCTTGTGGCTCAGGTAGTAAAGAATCCACCTGCAATGCGGGAGACCTGGATTCAATCCCTGGGTTAGGAAGATCCCCTGGAGAAGGGAAAGGTTACCTAGTCCAGTATTCTGGCCTGGAGAATTCCATGGACTCTATAGTCCATGGGGTCATAAAGAGTCAGACACAACTGAGCGAATTTCACTTTCATGATGAATAAGTCCTAGAGACTTGCTTATGACATTGTGCCTCATCTTAACAGTACTGAATTGTGCACTTCAAAATTCAAGAGGGTGGATCTCAAGATAAGTGTTTAATATAAACAGATGAATGAACAATAAAACAATGACATTGGTGATATCAGGAACACTCCATTTCTTGTTCTATTTCTATTTGATAAACCACATTATCGATGTTTGCACATATACATTGATATGTTTTGAATACAAAAATGGGGAATGTCTGCTATCATTTGGTTTAAAAATTCTCCAAAATGGGTATGGGTTGAATTAGTTTTGAGGGCCATCTTGTACAGTGGTGATTGCCAAGGTGAATTTATCTGAATTAGCTGCCTTGTTAGTTCTACATTTCTTTCTCTACCTAACCAATCAAAGCGATGTACACTGGTTTGGAATTAGAACAATAGAGAGCAATACCAGTGAACTGATCTAGGAGCTCTGGCTTCTGCCCCAGCATCATGTCTCCTTCTATTTGAGAGCAGGATTGAGCATATAGGTGACACCCCTGCAAAGAAAATCAGTCACAGATTGAGCAGCAGACTTTGTTCTTTGATATGGTAGGGTCAGAGAAACTAACTTGACCACAGAAATACTAATCAGAAAGTATTTATCTTTCTGGTTGCAAAAGTTATAGGAAAATATGTCCATATACAACGTTCATATAGATGAAAATATATCCCAAAGCGGCAGCTTGGATAGCCTCAGGTAAAGAATGGCTTCTTCCTAAGATCGTTTGTGTTCAGCAACCTCTATGCCTGCAACACTAATCACTATGCTATGAAGCCATCTCTACTTAAAAGAAATCCATAAAATATAAGAAGGTATCTTTAAATTTCACCAAGATTAATCATTCAATGTCTGTGTCTTCACCTTCACGTTTGACCCACCTATTCATTGTAAATGACTTGCAAGATTATACTTGGATATTTTCTAGTAATAATCTGTTGAGAGGAGAAATCATTTACATCAAGGTGAGAGGTCCTCCGAAGATTAAGAGGCAGTTCTGAGATAAGGCAGGGTAAATGCCCTGCCCTATCAGTGGAGTAGTTAAAACAACCCCAAGTAGGTGGCCTTAGGTGTTAGCAAAGGACGTAGAGAGATTTACAAAGGGAGGAAAGAAAATTCAGGCAGATGCTCCAAGTACATGCAGAAGGTGCCAATGGCTCAGCTAAGACCAGGGATGAGCCATCTCCATGAATCAGACTGGTGAACAGACTTTCCTTCAAAATGTGTGCGTTCAGTTGCTGAATTGTGTCTGACTCATTGTGACTGCAGCATGCCAGGCTTCCCTGTCCTTCACTATCTCCCAGAGTTTGCTAAAACTCATGTCCCTTGAGTCACTAATGCCATCCTACCATCTCATCCTCTGTTGCTCCTTCCTGCTTTCAATCTTTCCCATCATCAGGATCTTTTCCAATGAGTCGGATCTTCACATCAGGTGGCCAAAGTATTGGAGCTTCAGCTTCAGCATGGTCCTTCCAGTGAATACTCAGGGTTGATTTCCTTTAGGATTGGTTTGATCTCCTTGCTGTCCAAAGGACTCTCAAGAATCTTTTCCAGCACCACAGTTTGAAAACATCAATTCTTCAGCTCTCAGCCTTCTTTATGGTCCAACTCTCACATTTGTATATGACTACTGGAAAAACCATGGCTTTGACTATGTGGACATCTGTGGGCAAAGTGATGTCTCTGTGTTTTAATATTCTGTCTAGGTTTGTCATAGCTTTTCTTCCAAGGAGGAAATGTCTTTTAATTTCGTGACAGCAATCACAATCTGCAGTGATTTGGGAGCCAAAGAAAATAAAATCTGCCACTGTTTCCAAAGTTATTGGTCACACTGTTGAATGAAAGTATTTATTCTCCCATCTTTATGCAACTTTGAGACAGTAAGAACCTTTAAATAAGACATTTAAATTATCTATTAAAAAGGAAAGAGGCAAGCAGAAAACTCAGCAAGTTGATGCTACAAAATGGAGATCCAGAGAAGACACTATTGACATAGTTGGGGATGCCCCATGAGTGCAAAGTCCCAGAGGATGCAACCTGGGCCCTGTCAACCTTCATTGTATTTTGAAGACCCTTCAACAAGATCTTTATCCTTTAAGAGTCATGGTTTTTGTAGCTACTTTATCCAGCCACTTAACTTTTGCATTTTATAGTCCTGGAAAAAAGCAATAGCTTATAGATGCCCAGATGGCCTTTCTTTAGTTCCTGGTTGAAACCACATTGACTAAGCACCATCTTGACCTCACCGTCACACTAGTCTCACACCACTGCCTCCTGCAGTCAATTCTGTCTTCATATTATGATGGTTGATTTTATGTGTCAGTTTAACTGGGCATGGGTGCTATTCGGTCAAATATTATTCTAGATACTTCTCTGAGGGTATATTTGAATTGGGTTTCACATTTAAATTGATAGATTGAATAAAGATTTCTCTTCTCAGGTGGGAAATTGGGTGGGCTGTGTTTAATCAGCTGAAGGGCTGAATAGAATAAAAATGTTTGACCCTCTCCTGAGCAAGAAGAAATTTCTCCTATCTTAATACCTTGAGCTTTAACTCCCCCCCTCCCCAGCCTTTAGACTCAAACTGAAATATCAGCTCTTCTTGAGTCTCAAGTATACCAGCATATAGTCTACAATTATACCATAGAACCACATTGTTGGCCCTCTGAGATCTTCAGCTTGCTAAATGAAGATCCTGGGACTTGTTAAGCTCCATAATTACATGAGCCAATTCCTCACAATACATCTGCATGTGTGTGTGTATGTATGTGTGTGTGTATATATAAAATAATCTGTGAAGAGAATATACTAACATATTTAATTGATTCTAGTTCTCTGAAGAACTTTTATACTCCCATGATGTCTACTTAAAAAAAATCCATCGCTTCTCAAGGATGTAAAGTACACATTATTGGACAAAAAATAATCCCTTTCTTTGAACTAAAGCGTTTTAAATGCTTAAGGTGTCTGCCTGGGGCTAGGAGTGGTAGCCAAATATTGATCTCTAGTCACTTTTTAGAGAAAGAAAATTCTAAGAAATAAGAGAAAGGAAAAATAAATGTAAGAGATCTGGATTCCTGAGCAGTGGAAACTGGAAAGACTACATTTCTAGGCTGAGAAAGTGAAGAAGAGAAAAACTAGAAAATGGGAAAGAGAAAAGATGGATGCATGGAAGGAAAGACTGAGCATCAGATTGCTTTCATCTTACCTACTACTTTGGATAGTTTAGTGATTCCTTCCAGTAGCATGACTAAGAAAAAGTTAATAGCAAATAAATTGGATGTTTTCACTAAGTATAGCTTATCTAATACATTTCTGGGTAGAGTCTTAAGCTTCTAGAAACCCTGTCAAATAATATGTATCACACATTAACAAGATTTTACTTATTCATATCCATGCAAATCATAATTATAGGAAAGCTCTTATAGAATTGCAAAGTTTAAAGAAAAAGAAGCACAAAACAACTCAAAGTAATATTTAAAAGTCCTTTTTGTTTGACCAGTGGGATTCCTAAACAGTACAAATGTTTTCCTTCTTACACACTCACACCAGCACCACTGGCCACCAGCGCTCCTCTCCCTGCCAAACTGCCCATGCAGACACAACTCTTGCATGTAATTCTGTCCTCCTGAGGGGCCACGGCCTTACCTGTCTGTACCAAGACACACTTCTCAAGGAAAGTCGAGGCTCCTCTAAGTTTATAGTCTAACTGGAAACCTATTTGCCACCATAACAAGTAGTGATCACAGGGTCACTAGTAAAGCTCAGTATCTCTTTAATCACTGGCTGGTAGGATAAAAGTTTAGTGTGTCATTTAAGAGTGCAGTCAGAAACAGAAAATATGAAAGTAGTGAACTGAAGTAGAAAAATGACATTGCTTTCTTCAATTCATTCAAAGGAATGATCTTTTATGAGACTGTCGTCCTTTTTCATAGACCCCCTCTGATACTTCCTTCCTCTATACATGGCCCTTTCTCATAAAATTCTCTGTTATTTTTATACTTATTGTGAACTTGTATCACTCCCCTACTTAGTATTAGATGTTTTAAGGCAGGCATGTCTTATATTATTATTATAAAAGACATTATTTTTTTAATCACCTTCCAATTGCAAAGCCCACACAGACAAATGTCACTCATCTGAGAAAAAACTTCATTTAAATTCAAATGCTGGTGTTTAACTGGATTGCTTTCTTGATAGTCTGACTTGTGAACATTGTTTCTCTCTTGTTCCATCATTTTATCGCTGTTATAAAGGTCCCCCAAAACTTTGGGCAGAGAAAATCATCAGCTCTCTGTCCCTACAGCTCTTCTCGCCTTCACTTTCTCGGACTAGAGATGGAGTTTTCCCAGGAGTCCAGAACTCATACTGATTTGGTTCTTGCTCTTGCTCTTTCTAAGAAGTCAATATCTTGATAGCACTTATTTAGCCTTAAAACACAAATCTCATATAGAGTTGTATATAATATTATCTTGAAATAATGACAACATATTTCCAATCAGACAGCTTATAGACATATGTATACATATACACAGACATTATATACATATATATATAATATTAGAAGATAAGGAGAGGTAAAGGAGGAAACATTAATTTAGGTACTTAGGTGTACAGTCTTACTCAAAATTCCTAATGAGTTGAGGATATTTTAATATGCTTTACTCAGCATATAACTCTACCATTTCCAAACAGAAATGATCAAATGATGGTGATTTATCTGTAGCTGCTTATCTTTTAATCCACCCATCATTTATTTCTTGTGATTTTTTTTCTCATTTTGAGTAACAAATACTTTTGCTCATAGTAACATCAGAGGAATAGGTTTGTAAGTAAATATTTCCTATATCCTAGTAAGATGTTAACATTGATAAAATGAGCACAGATTTTGTGTCCAGAATATCCATTTTTAATGCCAGTTAAGAACCAGCTAGTTTGGTTAAAATTTCAGACACAGAGATCTGTTAGCCTTCACAGTCACAATAGAACTATCCCTATTTAAAATTCAAGAACTTTCTGGCAACCAATATGAACAGATTGTTAATTTTTTCACCCCCAAGGAATATGCATCATTCATATGGCATTACAAAGTATGATTTTCAAAGTCATCCATTTTCTGTTCTCATTTGCTATTGTTAATATATACAATGTTATTTGTTTATTTTGTGAGTTTCCTTCCAACAAGGAACAGATTTCTCACATTTGTATATTAAATAGGAGTAGCAGAACACGTTTCATACCATGACAGTGAACTTCAGCGATCATCTGCTCTGTCTCACTGACACAGACTTGTATCTGCCCCAGATAATGTGCTGTTAACTAACAGAAAAAGATACTATCCCAAAACTCACTTTACCTGATCACACATTTTCTCCTTTTCCAACACCCTGTTTTAATCTTAGACCCAGGGGCCTCAAATATTTTTAAAGCCAACCTTTTTCTCTTACTTACAGGGAGAGTAAGTAAGGTTGTAAAACTAGCCTTTCTCCAAGTCCATGTAATTTCCTACTCACCAACCATGTGACTTGGGGAAAGTCACTGATTTTCTAGAGTGTCCTAATATGGATCATGTGCCCTAACAACATCTACCTTAGGAATGTATTGTGAAAGCTTAAAGGAAAATATATAGCTTATAAAATGTTAAATGGCATATATGTGCAATTCAAAGAGGCAATAAATGTTATATGAAAAAAGCCACCTAACTAGATAGATCCTCAAGACTTTATTTTGAAACATAACCAAAACCAGAGAGAATATCTTTGTCTATCGCCAGCAAATAAAGAGCATCAGAGGAGTAACATCAGAAACATGATGAAATAAGATGTCCCTCACTTGTACCTGCCTTCTCTATTTGGCATCTGTCCATGGACAGAATTATTTTGAGGAAGCTATGGGATCCAGCAGTTACACCTCAAGGGGCCTCGGAGGAGTCTTGTGCACACTTACACCAGGTAATAAGACCTTGGTCCTGGCTTTTGACCCAGAAATGGCCTGTATACCACCTCCACTTCCTCTCATCTGTGCTCTAAAAGCCCCTGGAGAACACAGTCCTAAGCAGTCATCTTCTCACAAGAGCCTTTGTGGAAGTCCAAGAGACACCATGTGATAGATCACAAAAAAATCTTGGCATGTTTTGGAAGATTGAAATCATACTCAATATTTTTTCTGACCATCATAGTAAGAAACTATAAATCAACAACAGAAGGCAAAGTGGAAAATTTACAAATATGTGCAGATTAAACAAGATGCTACTAAACAGCCAATAAGTCTGAAGGAAAAAATCAAACTGGAAATAAAAAATATCTAAAGGGAAATAAAAATGGAAAAATAATATACTAAAATTTAGGGGATACAGCTAAAACAGATCTAAGAGGAAAGTTTGTAGTGATACCCACTTTCATTAAGAAAAAAGGATGAACTCAAATAAACAACCTAATTTACCCTTACATACAAAAGAAAACAAATTAATCCCATATACAGCAGAAGGAAGACAATAGCAAAAATTAGAGCAGAAATAAAATAGATATCAGGCAAACAAAAGAAAATATCAATAAACTGTTTTTTTTAAAGAAAAACGTGATTGACAAATCTTTAGCAAAATTAAGAAGGAAAGAAAGATTCAAAACAGTAAAATCGGAAATGAAAGAGGAAATAATCACAATCGAAACCACAGAAAAACCAAGGATCACAAGAAACTACTATGAACAATTGTAAGCAACAAAGTGGATAACTTAGAAGAATGGGATAAAATCCTAGAAACATAGAACCTATAAAGACTGAATCATAAAGACATAGAAAATATGAACAGACCAATACGAAGGAAGAAAAATCAATTAGTACTCAAATATTTCCCAATTAAAAAAAGCTAAAGACCAGATGGTTTCCCAGGCGAACTCTTTTGGTGCTTTTTAGTTGCTTTTCAGTTGTCAAGTCACGTCCATCTATTTGTGACCCCATGAACTGCAGAATGGCACACTCCTCTGTCCTCCACTACCTCTCAAAATTTTCTCAAATTCATATCCGCTGAATTCTATCAATCATGTAAAAAATAATGAACACTATTGTGTTCCAACAAAAAATGGGGTGGAAGAACACTCCTAAACTCATTTTGTGAGGCTAACATAACCCTGAAACCACAGCCAGAAAAGAAAACTAGTGCACAATATCCTTTACGAATAAAAGCAAATTTATTCAACAAAATATTAGCAAACAAATTCAATGGCACATTAAAAGAATTATACACCATGACAAAGTGGGATTTATCCCTTGGATGCAAGAATGGTTTAACATACATACAGTGATAAATGTGATGAAGTGAAATGAAGTGAAGTCACTCAATCATGTCTGACTCTTCGGAACCCCATGGACTGTAGACTGCCAGGTTCTTCCACCCATGGGATTTTCCAGGCAAGAATACTAGAGTGTGTTGCCATTTCCTTTTCCAGGGGATCTTCCAGATCCAGGGATCAAACCCAGGTCTCCCTCATTGCAGGAAGACTCTTTACTGTCTAAACCACCAGAGAATCTATTAACAGAATTAAAAATCATATGATCATCTCAATAGATGCAAAACAACACCATTCAGCATATATCATCTTTTCATGAATAAAACTCTGAAAAAGCTGGGTTTAGAAGAAACATACTTCAACATGATAGCCATATATGACAAACCCACAAGTAACATTATCCTCAACAGTGAAAGTCTGAACAATTTTCCTCCAGATCATGAATAAGCCAAAGGAGCCTACTCTTACCACTTCTATTCAACATGGTGCTAGAGGTCCTAACTAGAGTAAACAGATAAGAAAAAGAAGCTATCCAAATTGGAAACGAAAAAGGAAAGCTGTCTCTGTTTGCAGATGATGTGATCTTATATATATAAATTCGTAAAAACTTCAACAAGAAACTGTTAGAACTAATCAACAAATTTAGTAACTGCGGACTATAAAAGTCAACATACAGAAGTCAGTTGTGTTCCTATACACTAACAATAAGATATCTGAAAAAGAAGTAAACAATGCCATTGACAATAACCCCTAAAACAAGAAAGTAGGAATAAATTTAAGGAGGTGAAAGATCTGTACACTGAAAACTGAAGACTTTAATGAAAGAAACTGAAGAAGTGACAAGGAAATGGAAAGATATTTTGTGCTCATGGATCAGAGTTAATATCGTTAAAATAGCCCTACGACTCAAAGCCATACTCAAAGTGTCAAGTATGGTGACACTGCTGCTGCTGCTGCTAAGTCGCTTCAGTCGTGTCCGTTTCTGTGCGCCCCCAGAGATGGCAGCCCACCAGGCTCCCCCTTCCCTGGGATTCTCCAGGCAAGAACACTGGAGTAGGTTGTCATTTTTTTCTCCAATGCATGAAAGTAAAAAGTAAAAGTGAAGTCGCTCAGTCGTGTCTGACTCTAGAGTATCCCATAACATTCTTGAAAGATGCTAACGTGGTAGATCTTAAGTATCTTCACTCCAAATAAAGAAATGGCAATTGTGGAGGTAATAGAATAGTTAACTAAATATACCATGGCAATCATTTCAAAATACATGTATGTCAGATCATCATGTTTTATACCTTTAACTACACAATGCTATATGTCAATTTTACTTCAATGAAATTTAAAAATACATAATAGGTACATTCAGTTCATAAGAAGACTTGCAGGAATCTGGGATGGGTACAGAAGATGGAAAACATTACAAACTCAATTTGTATGAATCAAAATAGAATGGTAAATTGACATCTGAACTGGCAGTTATTCATGCAGAGAATCAAAACAGGAATATAAGAAAAAATCTGGGAAAAATTAGTTTCCAGGAGCTATACAGCTACAAAATTGCTAGGACCATGTCTACAATATGAACCTCCAGATATTTAAATTCTCTAACTTCTGCTTTTAAATATGCAGGCTTACTACCTGATGGAAAGATCCAGTAAGGCTGTAAGAGGACATTCATGAGCAGATTTATTTTTCAGTTTCCACCATATTTTTTAAAAAATTGGAACATAACTTTTTTACAATGTTGTGTTAGTTTCTGCTGTACAACAACATGAATCAGCAGTATGTATAAATACTCATATATATACATATGTCCCCTCCCTTTCCAGCCTCCCTTTCCACACCTCCACCCCACCCTTCTAGGTCATCGCAGAGCACCGAGCTGAGCTCCCTCTGTTATACAGCAGCTTCTCATTTGCTATCTGTTTTACACATGGCAATGTATATATGTCAATGCTACTCTCTCAGTTCATCCCACCCTCTCGTTCCCCCACTGTGTCCACAAGTCCGTTCCCTATGTCTGCGTCTCTATCCCTGCCCTGCAAACAGGTTCATCGGCGCCATGTTTCTAGATTCCAGGCAGTCTCACATACAGCTTCTCAGAAGATGATCCTACCAGTGTGAGCCATCAGTCATGTGGAGGACTAGATAGTGGTCCTGCAACACTGGCAATAGCAAGCTGCTGTGTACCCTTCTTTCCATACCTCATTCCTTTCCCTCTCTCCCTGCTCTCCGGGATGGGAATCACTAAAAAAGTAGCAGCATCTTAAAAACTGCTTTCATATCCCTCCCCGATGGACCTTATCTCAGAGAGTGAGTGTTAAGACAGGGAATGATTCTTCCAGGACAAGGATCCAGCTAGGTCTACCCTGGAATGTGGGTTGTAGGAGTAAGCTAGAGTGTGTGAGGAAGATTTGGAGTTACCTGATTTACTTCAGAAAATTAACTCAAGGAGAGAAATAAGTTTACTCTTTGACTCTAAAAAATGGAGCAAATGTTCTACATGGAAAATCCCAGTTTCTAACATCTCTGGGATACTGAAGCTGTTGTCATCATAGAAAATTTTTAAAGGAGCAAATTATCACAATGACTTACATGATGAGACGTAACCATCAAGTCTTTATAAAAGGAGTTTCCTGATAGCTCAGTCGGTACAGAATCCACCTGCTGTGCAGGAGACCCTGGTTTGATTCCTGGGATGGGAAGATCAGCTGGAGAAGGGATAGGTTACCCAGTCCAGTATTCTTGGGCTTCCCTTGTGGCTTAGCTAGCAAAGAATCCACGTGCAATGCAGGAGACCTCAGTTCGATCCCTGGATTGGGAAGATCCCCTGTAGAAGGAAACAGCCACCCAGTCCAGTATTCTGGCCTGGAGAATACCATGGACTCTATAGTCCATGGGGTTGCAAAGAGTAGGACACTACTGAGCAACTTCCACTTTCATTTCATAAAAGATACCAAATCCCATTAGTGAAAAGGGATAGTCAGCTAAGATATTTAATTACACAAGTTTTCTTTTATCATCATTTTTTCCTCTTATGTGAAGGAAAGCTGTTGACGTTATCTACATCTAATCACTAATTCAAACCCGCCCACACACAAGGAAAGAAAGTATGTACATTGTCACATATTCCATTTTTCCAAGGTGCATATGAGTGCTGAACATTTCTGACATATGACCACGTAAGTGAAATCTGATGTCCCTGAAATTTTTTGTGCAACAATTTTCAGGAGGATAGAAAGCTCAACACACCTCCTTTTTACTTTTTGTTCATTAAGGGAGAGGGACTGAAAGTCCAGGCTGGGTGAAATGTAACAGAAGGAAGAAAGCCTTTTGCATAATTTCTGTGTAGTTGCTGATTCTAGTGCCCTCCTCCTGCTTAAGACAGTGGGTTGTCAGCCACCCACTTACCCGCAACCACATTCTCAGGTCTGGGAATAACAGCTGTTAAGAGGAAATATAGTGTTTCCTTTCTGCTAATTACAGAATATATTGTCTCCATTTGTTAATTTTAGCACATTACTGAGACTCTGGCACAACTTTCTCATGGTTCTCATTACCTAATGGTGTTAATAGCATATGGTAATATTTTTCTAACTATACTACCTGAATAATATCAAACCATCTCTTTTTCAAATGGCCATTTGAAGTAACACAACCAGTCCTCTTTATTTTTTAACATAAAAATCCACTCGAAATAGGTATAGACGTCATTGGAATCTTGCTCTGCTCAATAAAAAAATTTGATTGCATGTGGGTAAAGCGCAATTTCTACAATTTCATGGTACATCTTGAGCTACCAGACTTGAGAAGTTTTGTTACTTGTGCTAAAACAGTAAACTCTGCAAAAATAACTAATTCCCCACTTACTCTAGCATCTCTTAAATAGTACTTTGAGGATTTTACTCCATTAACCTGTGGTTATTTTCTTTTTATTATACATCCATCTCTAGTTTTATGTGCACGTATTCAACCATTTCAAATATTCACTTGTAATTTTAAAAGAAATGATGTAAGAAGCCTAGAAAGCTTACTCAAGCATAACAGGAAGTGAAGGAATTAGTTGCTAAGTTGTGTCTGACTCTTGTGACCCCGTGGACTGTAGCCCGCCAGGCTCCTCTGTGCAAGGGATTTTCCAGGTAATACTGGAGTAGGTTGCCATTTCCTTCTCCAGGGGATCTTCCTGAACCAACGTTCAAACCTGCCTATCCTGTATGGCAGGCAGATTCTTAACCACTTAGCCACCAAGGAAGTCTCTACTCAAGCACCATAATTACATATAAAACAACCGTTTCAATATATCTGGTAGGATCTTTCACATCTCAACAGGTGCTAGATGTCTTTTTTTAAGTCTATATTGAATTTGTTACAATATGGCTTCTGCTGTTTATGTTCTTCTGGCCATGAGGCACGTAGGAACTCAGCCCTGTGATCAGGGACTGAATGGCACCCTCTGAAATGGAACGTGAAGTCTTACCCAGTAGACTGCCAGGGAAGCTCCTTGATGTCATTTGAATAACAGTGCAGACTACCTGGGCACCAGCAGGTGGGTATGAAGAGATTATCCTCTTTAGCTTTTAGTAACTTCACAATAGGAAGATATATTGGCTCAAATAACTTGAATACCTATATATCAGTAAATAAAATTTTACTCTACTTTTGTTAAATCACTCTTTTGGCTTTGTTCATTTCAGCCAAGCTTTCAATATAACTCAATATAATATGAAAGAGCATTTTTAGTGGCTTTGTAAGAAATTAAAACTTTTAAGAGTAAATGGAAATAAAGCCGATCTAGTGTTAGAGATATCAGTTGTGTAGGGGCAAGGAAAGTATATAAATGGATTTCTGAGAGGGCAAAGAAAGGACAGCCAGAAAATACTCAGAGGCCATGGAAAGATATTATTCAATTTGAACCATGGAAAGATATTACTTGTTAAAGATGCTATTAGGCATAGTTAATATGATACACTATTAAAATAAAGGGCTAAAAGACACATGCTAAAGGTGTTTCCCCTATAAGGCCCGAGATATGAATTGCAGTGGTTTAATAATTCATTGCAGTTATGCTAAAAAATGTCACTTTCTGGTTCCCGATTTTTAACTGGCAATTTATACCAACTCTAGGCAAGTTATACAACCTATGTGGCCATTATACTTTTTTCGTCTACAAAATGACAAGATATAATGGCTTCCCTGGTGGCTCAGACGGTAAAGAATCTACCTGCAATGAAGGAGATCAAGCTTGATCCTTGAGTTGGGAAGACCTCCTGGAGAAGGGAATGGCTACCCACTCCAGAATTCTTGCCTGGAGAATTCTGTGCACAGAGGAGCCTGGAGGGCTACAGTCCCTGGGGTCACAAAGAGTCGGACATGACTAAGCATGCACATACCATACCCCAAAATTGTTCCTCCAACTATTGGATTTTTCAGTCAAGAATATTGGAGTGGGTAGTCTTTCCCTTTTCCAGGAGAGCTTCCCAAACCAGATATTGAACTTGGTCCAGTGTATGTATACTTATATATATTTTAACTTTGCAACAGCTTTAGGTTTACTGAAAAATTGCCAAGATGGTACAGAGAACTTCTATACACCCCATGCCTCATTTCACCTATTATTAACATATTTTATCTGTACTATATATTTGTACACTTAATGAGACAATACCCATACCTGATTATAAACTAAAGCTTATACTTAATTCAGATTTCCTTGCTGTATTAGTCAGTTAAATTCAGTTGCTCAGTCGTGTCCAATTCTTTGCAACCCCATGAACTGTAGCATACCAGGCTTCTCTGTCCATCACCCGCTCCAGGAGCTTGCTCTAAATCATGTCCATTGAGTTGCTGATGCCATCCAACCATCTCATCCCCTATTATCCCCTTCTCCTCCTGCCTTTAGTCTTTCCCAGGATGAGGGTCTTTTGCAATGAGTCAGTTCTTCCCATCAGGTGGCCAAAGTACTGGAGCTTCAGCTTCAGCATCAGTAATTCCAATGAATATTCAGGATTTATTTTCTTTAGGATTGACCAGTTGGATCTCCTTGCTGTCCAAGGGACTCTAAAAACTCTTCTCCAACACCACAGTTCAAAAGCACCAATTCTTCAGCTCAGATTTATTTATGGTCCAGCTCTCACGTCCATATATGGCAACTGGAAAAAGCACAGCTTTGACTAGATGGACCTTTGTTGGCAAAGTTATGTCTCTACTTTTTAATATGCTGTCTAGGTTGGTGATAACTTTTCTTCCAAGGAGCAAGCATCTTTTGATTTCATGGTGGCAGTCACAATCTGCAGTGATTTTGGAACCCAAAAATATAAGGTCTGTCACTGTTTCAATTGTTTTTCCTTCAATTGGTCATGAAGGGATGGGACTGGATGCCATGATCTTCATTTTTCGAATGTCGAGTTTTAAGCCAGCTTTTTCACTCTCCTCTTTCACTTTCATCAATAGGCTCTTTAGTTCCTCTTCACTTTCTGCCATAAGGGTGGTATCATCTGCGTATCTGAGGTTATTGATGTTTCTCCCAGCAACCTTGATTCCAGCTCGTGCTTCTTCCAGCCCAGCACTTCACATGATGTACACTGCATATAAGTTAAATAAGCAGGGTGACAATATACAACCTTGACGTACTCCTTTCCCAATTTGGAACCAATCCCTTGTTCTATGTCCGGCTCTAACTGTTGCTTCTTGATCTGTATACAGATTTCTCAGGAGGTAGGTAAGGTGGTCTGGTATTCCCATTTCTTGAAGAACTATCCAGAGTTTGTTGTTTTTATACAGTCAAAGGCTTTGGCATAATCAATAAAGCAGATGCTTTTTCTGTAACTTTCTTGCTTTTTCAATGATCCAACAGATGTTGGCAATTTGGTTTCTGGTTCCTCTGCCTTTTTAAAATCCAGCTTGAACATCTGGAAGTTCATGGTTCACGTACTCTTCAAGCCTGGCTTGGAGAATTTTGAGCATTACTTTCCTAGCATGTGAGATGAGTGCAATTGTGCAGCAGTTTGAACATTCTGTGGCATTGCCCTTCTTTGGGATTGGAATGAAAACTTACCTTTTCCAGTCCTGTGGCCACTGTAAGTTTTCCAAATTTGCTGGCATATTGAGTGTGGCACTTTCACAGCATCATCTTTTAGGATTTGAAATAGTTCAACTGGAATTTCATTGTATATCTGATGTCTTTCATCTATTCACAAATATCACCCAAGGTAACACATTAAAACTTGTCATCCTGACTCCTTATGCTTCTCTTGGCTGTGACAGTATGTCAGACTCCACTTGTTTTAATGTTAAAGACCTTGACATCTTGAAGAGCACTGCACAGGTATATTATAGAATGTTCTTCAATTGATCCTCTTAGCTTTTTAAAAACATTTTATTTCTCTATGATATTTATAAAATAATGCTTGGCACATAGTGACTAATAAGTAGGGTGTGAATGAATAAATAAATAAATGAAATACTGGATGTTTTTGTTCATGTGTAGAAAGTGATATATCAATATTATTCAAGAAGTATAATAATTCTTGGGTCTGGATTTTGATGAGGCACTAGCAGCGAGAATGCTGGAGCGGCTTGCCATTTCCTCCTCCAGGTACTCTTCCTGAACCAGGGATTGAACCTGTCTCTTGTATCATAGGTAGATTCTTTACTGCAGAGCCACTGGGGAAGACCAAAGGATGCCATGCAGGGCCAAAAGTGGTAATTAACCAAGTTTATGAGTAATCTGAGGTCCATTGAAAATGATGGAGAACTTTTACTCATCATCAGTGTTTTTAATATTATATTTTATTTTATACCATGGTTAATTTAAACCTGTTATCAGTGATAAAGAGCTAGGCCATAACTCCTTGAAAGGGGAGTGGATAGGATGAGAGAATATAGTCTCAATGTCCTCATTGTGAGATATAACACTTGATGGTTGATCATTGTATTGGATCAGTTTTTTTTTTTTTTTTATTGTGTAACAAATTACCCTACAACTGAGCAACTGAAAACAACAGTAAATATTTTTTATGCATCACATTTTCTAGGGGGCGGGAATCTAGAGAGAGTTAGTGGGCAGTTTTGGTTTAGAGCTTTTTGTGAGGTTGCTGTCAAGATGTCAAGTAGGATTGCAGATTTGTGAAAGCTTGGGCTAGATTATCTGCCTCCATAAGTCACTCAGAAGGCTAGAAAGTTTGTGCTGGTCGTTGGCAGGGAGACCACAGCTTCTTTATACATGGACCTCTCCTCAGGAATGCTTGAGTGTCCTTACAACATGACAGCTGAGTTCCCCAAGAGCAATCAATACAAAAGAAAGGGAGGCACAAAGCTCAATGTACGTATAATTAAGACTCAGAGATCATATACTGTCAGCCTGTCAAGTATTGGGTATAGAGGCCAGGCATGATTTAATATGGGAGGAGACTGCAAGGCTACGAGTACTAGGAGCCAGGAATCCTTGAGTGCTGTCTAGGAGGCTGGCTACCATATGTACCATCTTTAAAACATGGAAAAATTCAGTGAATGAAGGCCAGGCATAGTAGATAAAGTATAAATATGGAATTGACATGAAGCAAGTAAGCTGATAAGCTTTGTGTATAATGTTGTGATCTGCTTCAAAAAAGACATAGCATCTTAGTTTTATGAAAAATAAGCCTATAGATAGACCTTAGTAATATTCTAGGATATTGTTTTAGGGTTTTTTTGTATTTTACACATCGACTTCATTATTATTAGTGACTTAATTAGGGGATCAGTAAACAAAGGTACGCGTGAATGGAAAGGTACAAAGTTTGAACCAATGCATATCTGAGGTGTGTGTGAATAAATGATCTGGTTAAACCCTGTAATTCTGAAGTCAGAGATCTAGTTAATGCCTGTACAACAGAAGTTAATGCTCAGGAGTTTGTTCTCAGGCTATTAGTATTTATAGGTCTGGATGGTATCACTGCCGCTGCTACTGCTAAGTCACTTCAGTAGTGTCCGACTCTGTGCGACCCCATAGACGGCAGCCCACCAGGCTCCCCCATCCCTGGGATCCTCCAGGCAAGAACACTGGAGTGGGTTGCCATTTCCTTCTCCAATGCATGAAAGTGAAAAGTGAAAGTGAAGTTGCTCAGTCGTGTCCAACTCGTAGCGACCCCATGGACTGCAGCCTACCAGGCTCCTCTGTCCATGGGATTTGCCAGGCAAGAGTACCCGAGTGGGCTGCCATTGCCTTCTCCAGATGGTATCACTATAAGTGAATTAATGGATAAGTATATCTATATAGAAGACAAGGAAAGCCATATATGGTCCAATTATGAGTGTTTAATATATTTTTGCTATTAATACATTTCTTAAGTGCTCAATTCCAATGTAAATCTATTTGGATAAATAGCATACAGAGATAAATACCTGGAAATCAATGTTCTGCATTATTCGAGAAGTGCTGACTGATTATTGAAAATAAGAAGATATGATCTAATTGGTTATGTCTGGGAGTAATGATGGAGAAGGCAATGGCACCCCACTCCAGTACTCTTGCCTGGAGAATCCCATGGGCAGAGGAGCCTGGTAGGCTGCAGTCCATGAGGTCCCTAAGAGTCAGACACGACTGAGCGACTTCACTTTCACTTTTCACTTTCATGCACTGGAGAAGGAAATGGCAACCCACTCCAGTGTTCTTGCCTGGAGGATCCCAGGGATGGGGGAGCCTGGTGGGCTGCTGTCTATGGGGTCGCACGGAGTCGGACATGACTGAAGCGACTTAGCAGTAGCAGCAGCAGCAGCAATATATTATTGCAGTTTAACAAAAACCAAACTGGAATCTTTTCATTAATTTTTTATCTTTCCCAGCCAATTTAGCAACAGTTCAGAAAAAAATTAATTTAGAAGTTTAATGAGAGGGATTTCCCTGTTTGTCCAGTGGTTAAGACTCTGCTCACAATGCAGGGGGCCCTGGTTTAATCCTTGGTCAAGGAACTAGATCCCACATGCTGAAACTAAAACCCACTGTTGCCAAAAAAACTAAAAAAAAAAAAAAAAAAAGAAATTTAATGAGAAAAAATATTACTAGAAACTATTTCATGGAGAAATGCAGATGTGAGAATGGAAAAGACATTTTTAAAATAGTGAGTTATTATCAAATCATTACATTTGCATTATTTTATTTTCCCACACAATATGGGGAAAGAATGTAAACACAGATGAGGAAAGACACCATAAAGATAACAATGAACAACTGAGGATTCGGTCCACCACTGGAATCAGGAAGAAAGGTAAAATTATTCTGCCTGTAGGGCAACAACGTGCTGGAAATGGAGTTATGCTAAACATAACCTTTCCCCAACCTTTATTCAAGATAGAAGCTAAAAATTCTCTTTTCACACATAATTTCATCGTGCAATTACCTCAGAGGAAAAAAGATAACAAATACAACATTGACAGGCAGTGCAATCTTTTGAAGTAGACTTTCCTCCTTCTAAAAATCTGAGTTCACCAGATATTATTTCAGATTAAATATAACACTAAATTTTCTGATAAGAAAATGGGCAAACACTATGCCGATAAACAATATATTAATTAATATATTTTGTTTTAATTCAGTAAAGTAATAGCTATTTACAAAGCATTTGGTTGTATCACCATTATTTCAATGATGAACTCAGTTGAGTATTAAAACAAGGATTTCCTCAATAGACCATTTCTCAGCTTGTGCAATTTACTTTAAATATTAAGTTTAAAGGAAAAAAAGCTTGCCATCTTATCAGTTCTTTCAGGCTGCCATATTTTACCATACTATAGCAAACTAATAATTATCAATCCTTAGATGCCCTTCTTTTGCAAATTAGTTTCAGAAAAGCATTTTTAAAGTTTCTTCATTTTTCTCAGTAGACTACAAGATAATATTCTTTTAATCGCAAGGATTGGAACGCTTGATACTTTCCATTTTTATTACAGCATATTGACTGCAGTCATTATTCTATTTTGTACTTTTGTAGTGATATTACTTCATTGCTACTCTATTTCAGATAAATTAAGGAACACTAATTCTGATTCATCCTCTGAGCCAAGGTCAAAACTGCCTGTTGCAGATGCGAAGTAGTAACAGTATCTTTTTTAACCCCACAGTGGAGCTCTCCAATCCTCAGACAGCAGAAGAGAAATTAGGCACCAGAGAAAATGACACCCACTTCAGTCTATACGTGTGTGTGCATCTAAGACGCTTCAGCTGTGTCCGACTCTTTGAGACCC
This sequence comes from Capra hircus, assembly GCF_001704415.2. Classification (NCBI taxonomy): domain Eukaryota; kingdom Metazoa; phylum Chordata; class Mammalia; order Artiodactyla; family Bovidae; genus Capra; species Capra hircus. The sequence continues at coordinate 79,302,607 of NC_030809.1, forward strand.
TATGGACTGCAGCTCACCAAGCTCCTCTGTCCCTGGAATTCTCCATGCAAGAATACTGGAGTGGGTTTCCATGCCTTTCTCTAGGGGGTCTTCCCGACCCAGGTATCAAATACATCTCTTATGTCTCCTGCATTGGTAGGCATGTTCTTTACCAGGAGGGCCACCTAGGAAGCCCCAGTCTATATGTGTTGCTGCTGCCGCTGCTAAGTCGCTTCAGTCGTGTCCGACTCTGTGCGACTCTTCTGTAAGTGCATACCGCTGATGCTACTTAGCGTACATAAGGAAAGAGACACAATGGAAATCTGTTAATTATTATTTTAAATAAACTTGGCTGGCTTGATTAAAACTCACTGTTTAAAATCCAAAGTTAAAATAACATAAAACTAACAGAATATAAAATGTAAAGGGATAATTTAGACTTCAAAAGTTGATTTCCAGGCAAACTAAATTTTATCTATCAAAGGATATGGAAGAGAGCTAGTTATCCAATTAGGATCCAGGAAAATGAGAATACCCAGGTTTTCTGGGAGTGTTTCCTAAAGGCAGTGATAAAAAACTAAGTGATTTTATGACTGGAAATAGTTAGCATGGGAGCACAGAAGTTTTTTCTTCCCTCTCATTAAGTGTGAGTCTCTGAAGTCAATTCTGGACACAGTTGGAAGGTGGTAATTCAGGAATGTGGTTGGAAGGTGCTTGAAGTCAGAGTTATACCAGAATTAAACTCCTGCTTAAAGGAAATCTGAGACTTAACTCTTAAATTGTATTAAGAGTAAGTGGAAATAACAAACAACTCAAACATGGACAAGGGGAAGGTCTTAAGACCAAGTTTGAGGTTGCTGTAGGAATCAGCACAGGGTTCTAATGGAGCTCATAATGTGGATAAGAATGAAGAATGTAAAAAAGAATTTATAGGCATAGGAAGAGCATAGCCATCTTTAACAATGGCAATAAGAGCATTTGTTATTCAGTATTCTCAGGGATGGTTACATGTCCAGTCATACACAAATAATTAAAATCCAATTATTTAAGTTGATAAAGCAATTAACAGAAGATAAAACAACACTATTAAGGCATTGGTCTTTAACCACTGAAAAAGCTAATATGCAAGTGATAAAATGCTTTTAGCACTCTTGGTCCTCCTAAGCACTCTTAAGCCAATGTGATTCAATATGGCAGCAGATTTACTAAGGTCTGCACTTCTGATGTCTGGAAAGTTTTATGGTGCTCACTGTAAGACCAGAACTCTTCAGCTATCTTTTTCATTGGAATTTTTCACTTTCTGAAAAGTGAATGGAATATGGTAAAGCACCAAACAATATCAAGGAATTGGGGATAAGGAGGACATTAAACAGGAGATAATAAGGAACACATTCATAGATTTGTTTGGAAAAGCTCATCTGTTCTAAACTCTCCAAGCAGCAAAGTAAGTGCTTTTTGTTCAGGCAACTCTGGGTTCAGAGCACAAATACACTATGTACTTTGAAATGACCTTGAGGAACTTATTTACTTCTATGAGTCTCTGTTTCTTTATATGAAAACATGACTAATATTACTTCATTAATCATTCCTTAATGAGGATAAAACAGAACAATGTACAACAAAATATTTTGCACTAATGCGAAGCATATAACATATATTTAATAAATCAATCTGCTTCTTTACACATTTATATTTTCCATATATTTGAGTGATTTTATTGTATTTACCTAAATATTTTCTGCATATTTTGACCAAAATATGTTTTAACTGTTTTGTAAGTTTTCCTTCCTTCTTATACAATTTCTTAGAATTATTGTTTTTAAGTTTACCAATGTCAGCACCTAAAATGTCAGCACCTAAAATACCAATATACTTTGTATGACACACTTCAATGAGTCGCTATACTAAATGGTCCCAAGCTTCTTCCATGTGGTTTATTAGAATTAGTTTGTAAAATATTTTTGTTAATTAAGTTTGTAGGTAAAAAGTTTGCTTCAAAAATATATACCTATAACTGTATTTGCAGTTTATTTATCTACGTATTTATCGATTTACATTATAATTGTACTTTTTAATTCCAAACAAATTATATCTCCTGAAAGCATAGCCATGAAGTGAAGAATGTCTGGAGCACTTTGAACCTATTATCTTCCAGACTGTAGATCCTCAAAGAAACTATCAATACAAAACTTATGACTTTAAAAAAATGTATAATTACATCTATAATACTGTAATCTGACTTTATAAAGTTTAAGTAAAAGCATTAAACTTCATTCTTATATATAAGCATTTGTAATCAACATCATGATAAAATTAAGATTAAAATCATATCCACAGGAATTTCTAGTTAAGTCCAAAGATTCATATTGTAAAGCAGGGTGTTGATAGCTTGGCTGATATGAATAGTCACTAAGAGCCAAAAATACTCCGTTTACAAGTACATATGTTAGGTGTTGAATGAGGAACACAATTTAAAGAGTCAAGATATAATTGCTTGGAATCATTGCTAGAAAGAACATATTCAATATTCTCACTAAAAATAATTGCTGCTCAAACTTTCTGCTAAAGCTTATTTAATTTCTGATTATCAAGAAGATAGACTCTTTTTTACTTTAGAGCTCAAAATAAGAAGACATCATTACTGCTTAGGCAGCTGCCTAAAATGACATTTCTCTGACATTTTCACCTCTATGGAAAAGACACCTTGCAAAATAATGTTTTTCAAGCAGTGAAGTTAAAATGGTAATCGTATCAGCCAAATTCTTCAATATTACTTCTTCCTTTGAAAAATGTCATTGAGGAATTGCTATATATGAGAGGTAAACTGTAGTCTGTCTTCTGGTAGTGCATGTACTCAAACGTTATACTTTACAAGCTGTGTATCACTGAAAACACAATACAATACAGAAATTTTCCCAATTTCTTAGTTTTTCAAAAAAATAATTATGTGATATTAAGCAGCAAATAGAAAATATTTCAGGTATCATTAGTTCATTTGTTAAGGCATTACACCTGGGTGGCCTGATTGTTGACAGCATAAACTGTATGATGGAAACCAAAATGCAAAACCTAATGAAACCTTTCCAATTACCTTTTTTCAAAACTAACATAAAGCCTAATACTGAAACATGACAAACATCCAAGAAAAACTATAGCTCATTCTCACATATCAACAAAAACAAGTTTTTTTTAATAAGCAAATTAAGCAATGTATTAAAATAAACATGAGCAAAAACTTTTTGAGTAAAAATATGCTTAGTTAGTAGGGTACAAAATAATGTAATTCTACAAATGAAAGGGTCAAAGGACGAAAATAATGGAATACGTTTAGAGATGTGAAGAGTATAAGGTCATAGACTTGCTATTGCTAGAGCCAAGATTATCAGCAGTCTGTTAATGCCTATTTCAATATGTTTTCAAATTTTTAACACAATTAAGAAAGCTATGGACACTTGTGATCATTTAGAGGTGCACATAAATTAACTGAATGAAATTCCTTACAATCTAAGTTTTCTAAGATATCTAATTAAAGCCTTGGTTAGAGGCTAGTTATCTATACTCTTTAAAGTCCAAAGAAAGCACCCAATAAGAGTCAATTTCTGCAAGACACAGAAGTGAGCTCTAAGACCTAAATAACCTTTCACCATGACTGACTTTTCTTTTTTGATGTTTAAAAATGAAGAATGCCAAACAGATGGAGTTCTAACTCATTTCTGAAAACGACATAACACAGGGAGTAAAAAAGTAAATGGAAAAAATCTTAGCTTTTGGACAAAATACTACAGATTAATCATTTACAGTTGAAAACAAAAAGAAGGAACATTTAGTTGTATGTATGTCTGCATTTGTTTCTCTTTTGTTTCTTTAATTTACAAAGTAGGAGATTAAAAGTGGATAGTTATCCAAATCAGTTGGAATATTTTATTTGCTGATAACTCATTATACCCAACAGGCAAGAATTTAAACAAATTTGTCTGAAGATGAGAGTTAATGTTCTTCATTTGATACTAGCTTCTACTGCTATCATATTTACAGTATAATAAGTACACACAGTTTGTAATAAATAAACAAACAAAGACAATTAAACCCAATGAAAGTCTCAGGATATCTGAGCCAGCAGCCATGATAGCTTGAGAAAACAGCATTAATAAATCTTAATTTATTTTTTAAAAAGTAGAACTTCCTGGATACTTGGATTTCTTCCAAAAAGAGCACTCTTAGCATACTTTTTGTAAATAAAAATCATCCTCTCATTCAAGAAAGTTGAACTAGCATGCTTTGTTATCACCAACTTATTATTTCCTATAATATATCAAAGGTTAGAGGCTAGTTATCTACACTGTTAAAAACTAACTTTGGTCGATGGAAGTTACAATGCCAAAGAGGCTTCTTAAGACCAGTGACTACCGAATTTTCTCATTAATGTCTACTCATCCACCTTCTTCTTACCAGTGGAAAAAAAATAAAAGATGATATTCAAGAACTGGAAAGAAACAGACATGACACATCTAATGTTTATTTCAAAGACTGCTTTGACTATATCCACATGAATGTAAAATGCAGTAGATATTTTCATTTTACTTATTTTGATCAAATATGTATAACAGTTTAAATATTAGTTTTATGTATAGGCCCAATAAGATAGGGGGGCTTCCCAGGTGGCACAATCGGTAAAAAAAATCCACCTGCCAATGCAGGAGACACAAGAGATATAGGTTTGACCCGTGGGTGGGGAAGATCCTCTGGAGGAGGAAAGGGCAATCCACTCCATTATTCTTGCTTGGAGAAGCCCATGGACAGAGGAGCCTGGCAGGCTACAATCCATGGGGTCACAAAGAGTTGGAGCTGACAGAGCAGACACACACATACACAATAAGAAAGGATCACTGCAACTAAATTTGAAGAAATCAAGTTTACATCTGTTTTAGAAATAGTGATATGGGTGGCTTATATTTAAAACGTGGCATATGAGAAACATTTATCTTGAAATCCCGTTACATACAAATAGTAAGCCAAAACTTTAAACATCTAAGCCTGTAAACAGTGAAAGGTTAACACAATGCAGGTGGGAAGATACTCCCAGGAAAAGGGTGGTGAGAGGTTCAGTCTAATTTCCTTGTAACATGCAGGCGGAACACCTGCTGTAATCCTAAAAGATGATGCTGTGAAAGTGCTGCACTCAACATGCCAGCTAATTTGGAAAACTCAGCAGTGGCCACAGGACTGGAAAAGGTCAGTTTTCATTCCCATCCTAAAGAAGGGTAATGCCACAGAATGTTCAAACTACTGTATAATTGCACTCATCTCACACACTAGCAAAGTAATGCTCAAAATTCTCCAAGCCAGGCTTCAATAGTACAAGAACCGTGAACTTCCAGATGTTCAAGATTTAGAAAAGGCAGAGGAACCAGAGCCCAAATTGCCAACATCTGTTGGATCATTGAAAAAACAAGAGAGTTCCAGAAAAACACCTAGTTCTGCTTTACTGATTATGCCAAAACCTTTGGCTGTGTAGATCACAACAAATGGTGGAAAATTTTTCAAGAGATAGGAATACCAGACCACCTTACCTGCCTGCTGAGAAATCTGTACAGGTCAAGAAGCAACAGTTACAACCAGATGTGGAGCAACAGACTGGTTTCAAACTGAGAAAGGAGTACTTGAAGACTGTATATTGTCACCCTGCTTATTTTCCTTATGTGCAGTGTACATCATGTGAGATGCTGGCCTGGATGAAGCACAAGATGGAATCAAGATTTCTGGGAGAAATATGAATAACCTCAGATACACATATGATATCATCCTTATGGCAGAAAGTGAACAGTAACTAAAGAGCTTCTTGATGAAAGTGAAAGAGGAGAGTGAAAAAGCTGGCTTAAAACTCAGCATTCAAAAAACTAAGACATGGCATCTGGTCCCATTACTTCATGACAAATAGATGGTGAAATAATGGAAACAGTGAGAGTCTTTATTTTGGAGGGCTCCAAGATCACGGCAGATGGTAACTGCAGCCATGAAATTAAAAGATGCTTGTTCCTTGGAAGAAAAGCTTCCAACTTCGACAGCATATTAAAAAGCAGAGACATTACTTTGTCAACAAGTTCTGTCTAGTCAAAGCTATGGTTTTTCCAGTAGTCATGCATGGATGTGAGAGTTGGAATATAAAGAAAGCTGAGCACCCAATAATTGATGTTTTTGAACTGTGTTGTTGTAGAAGACTCTTGAGAGTCCCTTGGACTGCAAGGAGATCCAACCTGTCAATCCAAAAGAAAATCAGTCCTGAATCTTCATTGGAAGAACTGATGCTGAAGCTGAAACTCCGATACCTTGGCCATTTGATGTGGAAAACTGACTCATTGGAAAAAGCCCTGATGCTGGGAAAGATTGAACACAGGAGAAGAAGGGGATGACAGTGGATGAAATGGTTGGATGGCATCACTGACTCGATGGACATGAGTTTGAGCAGGCTCTGGGAGTTGGTGATGGACAGGGAAGCCTGGCGTGCTGCAGTCCATGGGATTGCAAAGAGTCAGACACTACTGAGCAACTGAACAAACTGACATACATACATGTGTATATATACATACATACATACATTTATAGCAAGGAGAATCCTTATCTGTGGAATGCTTTCAGCCTGTTAATCCTTGGCATTCTAGGATTGCTTCTGTTAGCAAGCTCCCTAAACCATGCATCCTTCAGAGAATAAAATTAAGGCAATTCATGACAGAAGTCCCTCATTCTGTGTAAGGGGATTGTGTTCCTCATTTAGAAACCTTATCTCTTAACAGAACAAGTCATGAGAGAAACATAAGAGCCAAAGGGAAGTTTAGACTGAAGGTCCAAACCACCTCCATGCTTCTCTTGTCCCCCTCAAAACTCAAATTTTTGAAATTATTGGTAGAGGGCTGATACTGGCTGAGATCTCTGAGTATTATAAGTCTGATTAACAAACTGATCCTTTGGGTTATCTGAGATGTTTACAACATTGCCAGGTACTTTATGTCAGTCAGACTTTTTCATAAGATACAAATTTTTTTTTTAAATGCTATATGAAACACCAAATCTTACTAACTTTAAAACTCTCTTGGCATACAGCTAGAAATTAGCATTTATACATATTTAAAAGCTTGTATGTCATTCACTCTTGAGAACTGAAATGAGCAATTTGTCTTTTTGAATCATTTGGGAGTTGCTGAGAATGACCCTTGTGACTTGTAACTACTGATGTATCTTGGCAGATTATGCTGGGAAAATAAATTTTAGAGTCAACTTGAGCCTTACCTATATATATAATTTTACTAAGTTGTTCTTATGTCTATGGAGACAAACAATCATAACTAAAATTCTGATATCGACTAAGATTTAAATATCTCACCAGAAACATATGAGGGAAAGGAGAGTCAGATATATGAAATGAGGACATTATACTAAAATACTTAGTCAGTTCTAACAACTATTTAAATATTTATTTTTCAAAATATATATGTATCATTGAAGGTTCAATGCAGAAACAGAACTTATAAGCATTTTGAGCAAAAGAGGTTAATGAAATTACTGGAAAAGCTCGGGAAGCAGAAACCTCCAAGTAATGGCAACAGGAAGAAGCTGCTTCTGCCCCTTAGCGATTAGGCAAGAAAATACTGCTGGTGTTTTGGTTATTCCAAAGCCCGAGTGTTGGACCATAAAGAAGGCTGACCACCAAAGAACTGATGCTTTCAAACTGTATGCTGGAGAGACTCTTGAGTCCCTTGGACTGCAAGGAGATCAAACAAGTCAATCCTAAAGGAAATCAACACTGAATATTCATTCGAAGGACCGATACTGAAGCTCCAATACTTTGGCCACCTGATGTGATGAGCTGACTTACTGGAGAAGACCCTGATGCTGGGAAAGATTGAGGGCAGGAGAAGGGGCTGACAGAGGATGAGGATGAGATGGTTGTGTGGCATCACTGAGTCAATGAACAAACTCTGAGAGATAGTGAAGGTCAGGGAAGCCTGGCATGCTGCAGTCCATGGGGGTCACAGTGGGTCAGACATGAAAGTGACTGAACAACAAAGCCCAGATGTGGCTGGATACTGGTACATCTATGATCAGCCTCCATAAAAACTCCTGTCGGTTGGAATCTGAAAATCAGTCACTACTACTGCCTGAGGAAGGTCCTCTGTACCTGCTCTGCTGTCCAAGAGTTCATATCAGTGCATCTCACTGGCAGAGCCTAAATCTGATGTTTCATTCTTGTGACCCGAGAGTCTGGAAAATGTAGATCTGGGGCTTCAAGACTGTGAGATTTGGAGAGTGTAAAACTAGGTAGCAATGGATGCTGATTTTCAACTCTGTATGTCTGGATTGGTTAAATATTTTTTGGTTAGTGTCATTGTGTTACCTGATGTTTTAATGGGGATATGTACTGATTAACAGCTCACATTTTGTATGTACAGTTTTCAAACTATACACCAGTTACCTACTGTGTGAAGTCTTTTTTTTCCAAAGATCCCTATGAGAAACTAGTATTATACGTCCCCTTTCATATATGAGGAGATTACCACCTCAGTAACTGCCTACATAATTATTATGTTTGTAAGATAAATAATAAGTAGCACCTACCACAAATACTGATACATAATAACCCCAATAAATGTTATCTCTATTATACTAACATGGCCGATTACATGCATAGGTATAGATCCAGATAATAAGATTATAGTAAAATATTTAAACTATATGCTTCATCATTTTCTGTTTATACTTTCCTTTAAGATTACTTTGGTTTGCTCTTATATGATTTTTCTTTTATAAAATAAAAAATGTTAAATGTCAGTGCAAGTGGACTATATTTAACCATTTGGGATTAATAATTTTAAAGGCTTAATGTTGTTTATTAATAAATTATCCACTTACAAATTATTTACAGTTGCCTCAAAATGTCTGATACCACCAAATTATATTAGAGAAAGTTTAATTGTATGATTTGAAAATCACTGACATTAATATACAAATTATTGACTTCAAAAGCAGTTATTTCTAAAACATTTTGTTTCCATTTTATTACTGAAACTAGATTTTGGGACTCATTTTATGATTTTTAAACACATAGTTACTTAATTTTTCTTGGCATCCAAAAATGAATTGATTTGATTTGGAGGATACTACTTTCCAATTTTTTAATTTTTAGTTTTGTAAATTATGAAAGTATGATAATATATTTGCAGGAGGCTAGTAAAATATAGAACAAGGTTACATAGAGCTTCAGTATATATTACAATTTTTTTAAGTAGGTCATTTTTCATTCCAATCCTGAAGAAGGGCACTCTTAAACAATTTTCAAAGTACTGCACAATTGCATTCATTTCACATGCTAGCAAAATAATGTTCAAAATCCTTCAAGCTAGGCTTCAACAAAAAGTGAACTGAGAACTTCCAGATGTTCAAGCTCGATTTAGAAAAGGCAGAGGAACCAGAGATCAAATTGCCAGCATCCACTGGATCATAGAAAAAGCTAGAGAATTCTAGAAAAAACAAATACTTCTGCTTCACTGACCATGCTAAAGCCTTTGACTGTGTAGATCACAACAAACTGTGGAAAATTCTTCAAGAGATGGGAATACCAGACCACCTAACCTGCCTCCTGAGAAATCTGTATGCAAATCAAGAAGTAACAGTTACAACCGGACATGGAACAACGGACTGGTTCCAAATGGGGAAAGGAGTACGCCAAGGCTTATATTGTCAATCTGCTTATTTAACTGATATGCAGAGTACATCATGCAAATGCCAGGCTGGATGAAGCACACGCTGGAATCAAGATTGCTGGGAGAAATATCAATAACCTTAGATATGCAGATGATACTATCCTTACAGGCAGAAAGTGAAGAGGAATTAAAGAGCCTCTTGATGAAGGTGAAAGACAAAAGTGAAAAAGCTGGCTTAACACTCAACATTCAAAAAAGGAAGATCATGACACATGGTCCCATCACTTCATGGCAAACAGATGGAAAAACAATGGAAACAGTGTGAGTCTTTATTTTGGGGGGGCTCCAAAAACACTGTAGACAGTGACTGCAACCATGAAAATAAAAGATGCTTACTCCTTGGAATAAAAGCAATGACAGACGCAGACAGTGTATTGAAAAGCAGACATTACTTTGCCGACAAAGGTCCACATAGTCAAAGCTATGGTTTTTCTAGTAGTCATACATGGATGTGAGAACTAGATAATAAGAAAGGCTGAGCAGCAAAGAATTGATGCTTTCGAACTGTGATGTTAGAGAAGACTCTTGAGAGTACCTTGGACTGCAAAGATCAAACCTGTCAATCTTAAAGGAAATCAGTCCTGAATATTCCTTGGAAGGTCTGATGCTGAAGCTGAAGCTCCAATACTTTGGTGATCTGATGAGAAGTGCCGACTCACTAGAAAAGACCCTGATGCTGGGAAAGATTGAAGGCAGAAGGAGAAGGGGACAGCAGAGGATGAGATGGTTGGATGCTATCACTGACTCAATGGACATGAGTTTGAGCAAGCTCCAGGAGATAGTGAAGGACAAGGAAGCCTGTCTTGATACAGTCCATGAGGTCGCAAAGAGTTGGACATGACTGAGAGAGTGAACAAGATAAATTAAGATTTTTGTTGATGTTTCAATATCAAGATTTAAAAAATTAGTAGAATATAGAGAGAAGTAGAAGGATATAGTAGACCTGAAAAGCAATGTGAACCAAACCAATTTAACATAATTAATTTTATACAATTTTCACATAACATTAGGATACAAATTCTGTTCAAGTTCCTATAGACTGTAAACTAGGAGACACTGGAATATATCCAGTATTTTTCAATTTTTTATTGGAATTTCTTCATTTCCTATTTCTCCTCTGTTCTCCCAAAGAACTCTATTTCTCTCTGATCATTTATCACCCTTCACTGGAACTGTTCTGCTGCTATATAACAAATATGCACCAATATCTAGCAAATAGTTAGCTTTGAATAGATACTCAAACAACAAACCTAATGATCCTAGTAATACACACACATACACAAACACACACACACACATTTTTAAGACCCTGCTTACCAGGAGAAAAAATAAAAGTGTGATAATACGTCAAATCTAATTTTCAAATTTCAGAGAAATGAGTCTAGTTGGCTGAATTTAAATTACATTTGGAAGCCAAGCTGCAAAGAAGTCTGAGACGATGACATATATGGGCTTCCCAGGTCACACTAGTGGTGAAGAACCCACCTGCCAATGCAGGAGACATGAGAGATATGGGTTCAATTACTAGGTTGGGAAGATCGCCTGCAGGAGGGCACGGCAACCCACTCCGGTATTCCTGCCTCGAATCACCATAGACAGTCCACAGGGTCACAAGTAGTTGAATACAAGTGAAGCAACTGAGTACATGAGCATATGTTGTGGCATATATATGATATATATGTATAGCATACATAAATATGATGGCAAACATATTATAGCATATATAGATGACATATATACTACAGCATATATAGACTATTCTAACTTGTCCAGTATAGGAGGACATACTTTAAGGAGTTATAATAACCCGTAGCAGCAATCCTCCATGTTTGTTAGACTGTGCTGTCTGTCTTAAGAATGTGGGCATTTAATTTTACCATCACAATCCTGTAAGGCAGTTATCATTCCCATTCTACACAAGAAATTGGGGTCATGTTGGGGGTTCACACAGTTGAAGACCATGTGGCTAGCAAACCCATTAGTCTTCTGAACATATAACATTTGAACTTTACATTAAACTTGTTTTTTTGAAATAAGACTTGAATTAAACTGTAATTTGTACTGGGGCAGACAAATAGGGTCATGTAAGTTAGTTCTTATAATAATCAATGCCATATATTAGCATCTGAAAAAATGTTAAGGATTTTCTTTTAGGGAGAGAGATAGGGAGAATAATATAAAATTCATGGGATGTGTACAATGCATATCTAATTCACAAAATTGCTTACAAAATCCCAATCTAAAAATTAAATGGTCTACTTAGATTTTTTGGTTGATTTCTAATGTGTAAAAGATGATAAAACCAATAATGTGAGATTCTTAGCAATTTTCCTGAGGTCACAAAGAGCAATTTGGTTACTTTTCATTTAATCACAAAGCCTGGGTTTGTTCCACTATACTAAATAGATTCACAAGACAGCCTCAGAAGCTGTAAATACAGTTTATATAGATTTGAAACATACACTTAAGGGGAAAGTTTTAGTTTCATTATACATTCATTATCACTTTTTTCATTATATAGCTCCTTGCCCATATGTTTTTTTTTTTTTCAGTAGAAAGGCAAATCCATTTCCCAAATAAGATCAAAGAAGCACACCAACTGTGTAAAATTAAAGTATTTAAGAGGCTCACAGCGTAGAATATAAAAATAATCTAGTAAATTTGGTAGACTTCTTTAGGAACTGTAAGACTTTCAACAAGATATGGTAAATTTGAAGAAAAATGTTACACCTTTGCTATTATTATAAATTCCAGTTAAGCAATAATTTTACACTAGATAAATAGTATATAATTCTCATATTTTAAAAACATGGATACTCTTACCTGTATGTTTTTATTCATAATAATTATGCTTGAGCTATGGAAGAAATGTTTACCATTTGTAGTGGCTTGAATAGTGTCCTCCCAAAATGTATGTCTACCCGGAACCTCAGACTCTGACCTCATTTAGAAACTGAATCTTATTTGGAAAGACAAAATCAAGTTAAAATGAGGTCATACTAAATTAGGTCACACATAAGCCAACAACTGGTGTTCTTATGAAAAAGGGAACGGTTGGTCACTCAGTAACGTCTAACTCTTTACAACTCCATGAACTGTACAGCTTGCCTGGCTCCTCTGTCTATGGAACTTTCCAGGCAAGAATACAGGAATGGGTTGCCATTCCCTTCTCCAGGGATCTTCCTGACCTGAACCCAGGTCTCCTGCATTGCAGGCAGATTCTTTACCATCTGAGCCACCAGGGAAGGTATCCTTCCTTATAAGAGGAAAATCTGAAAACAGATCTATGTACAGAGAGGAGACAGACACACAAGAAAAGCACCATAATGACTGCACTGGGAGAGATTGTGCTGATTCGTCTACAAGGCAAGAGACGTCAAGAATAACTGGTAACTGCCAGAAATGGAAAAGGCCAGGGTGCATCTTCCCTAGAGCCTTCAGAAAGAGCGTGGTCCTGCTGGCATCTTGAATTCATACTTCTACCCTTCAGAACTGTGAGACAATAAATTTCTGTTTTAAGTCACTCAGTTTGTGGTATTTTGTTACAGCTGCCCTAGAAAATTAATATATCATCTAGTGATTAATATATTATGCAACATATTTTTGAAAAAATTAATATCCTGAATATATATATTACTTATGTATTTGAAAATATATAAAAATAAAAACATTTCCATATTTGGTAATAGAAACATCTAAGTTATTATTATTGTATTTATTCATGTTTTTCTACCAAATATTTCTTTTAATCAGCTTGTAGAATATAAAGTTGCAGAAATATATTCATCTTAAATATTCATTTTGTAAGAATATTTAACATTAATGAATATAGTAATTTATATGTTCATATCTGCATTTGTAATTACATAATAGATCTTAATTTTTACATCATTAATTCATCTACTCTTTTTCTTTTACCACAAATAGTATTAATATTCTATATTCAATTTCTTAAAAATATAGGTGTGATTGAAATGTTTTACAGTAAAACCTAGGAAATAGGTTAAATATTAAATAGGAAATATTAAAATAATTTTTACTTTGATTCCTGACTTAACATAAATGTGTCTTTCTGACTTAAAATTCTCTTAACTGTGTAAATGTATGGCATAAAACACTGCCTTTTGTGAAATGAAAAATTTAGTAGATAATTAATCATGCCAATTGTTTTAAGATGGACATTAATTTTTAATGCATAATTTGAATGAAAGCTACTGAATTACAGAAATAACACGCGAAATCTTTGGCTTATGGGCATTTGGGGAAAGCTATATGATAGCAATGAACACAAAACTTCCAGAAGAGATCACTTAGAAGGTTCTTCCTTTCATACTAGAGAATTTCTTCTTTTACAAATTTGCTTTTATTCAAGTGGCAAAAAAAAAGTAACCAAAAAACAAGTCCTGAGGAATATGAAGATGAGAGCATGATATCAAAAAGCTCTGAGAAACTGACCATGCTGTGACTGAACCCTTGCGGATCAAGGTGAGAACTGAGTAGGATAATTTGCAGGGCATACTTGAGTACAGCAGGAATCCACAGAAATAATATATTTTTTTATGTTAAAACTATTTAAAATCAAGAATTATTGGTTTATCATTTCTGTTGCTTGGTATATATTTGTTAGTGCTGATTTTTACATAAGTATGACTTCAAACAGTACTCTTTCTAAAATAATCATAAACATGAGAAAGTTGAAAGTACAGTGTAAATAATATTTTTAATACTTTAAAAAAAATATTTTTTAATACTTTTTTTCCCATCATTCCCAGATGTTTTAGAGTGTTTTCTGCCAGCTAGGAAATTCTAACAGTCATAATAAAACCATCAAAATCAGAAAGTTAATTTTAATATGTTCGGTTCAGTTCAGTCGCTCAGTCATGTCCGACTCTTTGCGACCCCATGAATCCAGCACGCCAGGCCTCCCTGTCAATCACCAGCTCCGGGAGTTCACCCAAACTCATGTCCATTGAGTCGGTAATGCCATCCAGCAATCTCATCCTCTGTCGTCCCCTTCTCCTCCTGCCCCCGATCCCTTCCAGCATTAGAGTCTTTTCCAATGAGGCAACTCTTCGTATGAGGTGGCCAAAGTACTGGAGTTTCAGCTTTAGCATCAGTCCTTCCAAAGAACACCCAGGACTGATCTTTAGAATGAACTGATTGGATCTCCTTGCAGCCCAAGGGACTCTCAAGAATCTTCTCCAACAACACAGTTCAAAAGCATCAATTCTTTGGTGCTTGGCTTTCTTCACAGTCCAACTTTCACATCCATACATGACCACTGGAAAAACCATATCAGACCTTATTCAAATCTTGCCAGTTGTACCAAAAAAAAAAAATCTTTTATATAAAAAGCATTCCATTCAGAATTACACGGTATGTTACATTTAGTTGTAATGTCCTCTGTTGTCTCTTCATTTAGAGCAATTCCTTAAATTTTATGACATCAATATTTTTATAGACTACAGGTTGTATTTTTGTTGTGTATTTTTTAGAATATTTCGCCATCTTGGTTTATCTAGATCAGCTAGATTCAGGGTTGCATCTCTGGCAGGAATATCTCTTTCAATTTTAGCTAGATTGAATCTCTTAAGTAACTTGCCTTAACCTCTCTGTCTCTGCTCATTTTGTGTCCTCTTTCTATCTAGACCTGGCTTCCCAGGTGGCGCAGTGGTAAAGAATCTGCCTGCCAGGGCAGGAGGTGCAAGAGACGCGAGTTTGACCCCTGGGTTGGGAAGATCCCCTGGAGGAGTAAATGACAACCCACTCCAGTATTCTTGCCTGGGAAATCCCCTGAACAGAGGAGCCTGGCAGGCTACAGTCTATGGGGTCACAAAAATTTAGACTTGACTGAGCACACACACACACTCTATCTGAACCATATTGCACTCTCATTCTTTCCCCATCCCCAAATCTCACAAGCCCCAGAGTTTTTTCCCAATTTGACATACTCTTGCCACAGCACTTGCCTTTGACTTACTCCTTCTGAAAATGCTGAGTGCTTTGAAACAGCAGTCCCAAATCTATTTGGCACCAGAGACCTGTTTAGTTGAAGACAATTTTTCCACAGACAGGGTGGGGGGGTGGGGGTGGGGGTGGGGGTGGGGGTGGGGGCGTTGAGGGGGTGGGGGTGGGGATGGTTTCAGGGTGATTCAAGCTTATTTACTGTGCCTTTCATTTCTATTATTATTACATCAGCTCCACCTCAGATCAACAGGCATTTGATCCCAGAGGTTGGGGATCCTGCTCTATTACTTTCCCTCTTTCTGATGTAAACAAATATGCAATGTCAGTCAGTCATTTCTAGACGAGAAACACCTAATGATTTGGCAGTTAAACTTGAGTTGATAGACACAAGGGATTATCTTTCTCAGACCATATTTGTATATTAACAGATCCCTCCCATCCTTAACCCACCAGGGCAAGGGCAGAGCTGGCATTAGAAGTGGTTAAACTGCCTTGGGCTCATTTCTCTTGGTAAGATTCTGTATTGGTTTACTGCACTGCGTTTAATAAATTCTTAAATATATAAAGTAAAAATAAGTAAAATAAAACTTCAGATATGCATCCAGCAAAATGTAATGCATGAAATACCCTACACTTGTTGATTCTTTGACATTTATATTTTATTACTACTTCACCCCAGAAAATAGAAACATGGTAACTTGATAGGTATATCTCAGGGGACTTCCTGGTGGTCCAGTGGTTTAGACTCTACCTTCCAATTTGAGGTCCCCAGGTTCCATTCTTGGTCAGGGAACTAAGATCCCACATACTGGGGGGCAACTAAGCCTGCCAGCCACAACTAGAAAAGAAGCCTATATGTCACAGTAAAGAAACAGAGCAGCAAAAAAAAAAGAAAAGAAAAAAAAAGAAAAGAAAGAAAGAAAGAAAAAAATCCATGGATGTCTCATTCCACCAAAATTCTTCCTTTTCCAGTTTCTAAAATGTGGAGTGGCAAGCTCCACAGAAAGTCTTGGCCAGTTCAAAATATAAAATCTTTATTCTCATCTGCAATCCTCTCCATTCTCCTTTCAAATTTCTTTAGCATATAGGAACACCTATTTTTCATCCCAGAGAACTTAATATCATAACTAACTATACTTTTGATAGTTTCAGAGAAATAAAACCTTCCCTGATGTCTCTGTAATTGAACAAATGTTCTACTTAAATCTCTCATTCTTCCCATTGGGAAAAATTCATGTCTCACAATTCAGAGAAACTTCATTTATTAAAGGCTTTTTTCCCCTCTACTCACAATTGTGACTACATTCCTAGGGGCTTACAGAGGGTTAAGGCATTGTTGGGTGGGTTGTTGAGGGAGAACATTCCTGTCTTAGCCCATAGTTATCATCTGTCAAAGATGTACACACTGAAATAGCCTCGCTTTCATTTACTTTATCATTATTCTTCCATGCAGGTAATTAATTGCAGCATATTATGTGTTCTGATAACAAACCATCACCATGCCTCACTCATTTTTAGCTACTTCTTTGCTACTCTTAGGTTACAAGAGACCTATAACTACAGAGGAATTTTGAGGCTATGCCAAGTCCACCTGCCAACATTGCCATCTTTCCATTCAGTGAGTGCCAGAAATTCTACAGAGGATGCTGAAGTTGTCCCTCTAACTCTCAGATATTCTAAATCTATTCAGATTTCCTATTTTCTACCACTTCCCAGTGGCATATTAATGAAAAAGGGACCACAGAGTTCATTTTCAGGATTATCAACTAGCATTTAATTAGCTGTGTTCTGACACTGTCTCTTTTCCCAGATGATGTCACTTGTAGCTATTCCAGGGTAGGGGGACAGGAAGCCCTATGTATGATAGGGTACAGGTAGTCCTCAATTAATTGTTATAGCTCTGGATCTTATGCTTAAGATGTCAAGGGTTTAATTCTCTTCTTCTAAGTCTTTATTTCCCTAAGCAAGGAATAACTGTGAAGGATTACTGAGTCTACTGAAGAATGGAAAGAAAACTGTAATGGGAAATATTTTTAAAATCTTATTTCATACCTAACCAATCAGTAGTGAACTTCCCAACTTGTCCCCATATCGATGCTCATTCTCAAAGCTACTTTATAAAGTAAATGGAAACTGATTTGCAGCTTTCAACCTGCAAATGTCAGTAAAAAAGGCCAATTCTAGGTCTTGCTCTGGGAAGTGCAAAACATCTTGAAAACCACGTTCCTCCCCTCTACCAAACTGTGTTCTCCCACACAACATGGACAACTCCTACCAAAGGGGCTGCAGCAAAGATGAAGGTAAATAGTAAAACTAATACTTGTTTGGAGATATTCTCAAATATTTGATTCTAGACAACAATCCAGAGTTAAATTATCATATTTTTTAGAAGAGAGACAGGCCAGTATTTATATTTAATAAGCAATCTAGATGATCTTTTCTTCAGTTTGGAATATTCTACCCTATGAGATATTATACATAATATGTGAGATATAAAAACTGGGCTTTCAAATTTTAAAAAATAAAATAAAAACCTGCATATTGGGATCATATTGTTGACCTAGCCAATTTGGGCTATGTGAAAAAAAAAATGACTCAAAGGGATAATTCTAAAAAATCTCAGAAAATATTAATGATCTCATTTATTATGCCCGCATACTAGAGAAAATAGCATAATAGTACAGATCATGTCCATAGATATTTATAATCTAAACTTCAATAATGTTTAAGGAATTCTAAGTAGCTATTAAAATTAGTTCATTCAAAAAACTGTTGAAATGTTCCTAGGTCAGCCAGTATAGTGGTGCATCAAAATAGTGCATGTCTACATCTACTTACATGGAAAACTGATCATAATATGTTTTAAAATATCAAGGTTAGTGACAAATGATAGTGTAGCATGATTAATGCTAAAATGAACATATAGACACGTTTAGATGGACACAGAGGCCAACTTTTACACTGAATGTCTGTACATGTTAGGATCCTAAGTAATTTTAAATTTTTTCTCTGTTTTCTTAAGTGTTCATTTTCTTTCAGTAAAGCTCAACCCTATACCCTGTCCTCCCAGGAGACATGTCAGGTGCCACCTACTTATATTTACATTCTTACCTACTCACTTGCTTAGGATGGATGATACAATCGTGAGAAATGACGTCTGAAGTACTAAGGGGTATGATAATCAGGTGAATTTGGGCTTATAGTCGGGGCTTAAAACTGACACCAAAAAGCCTGAGCCCAAGAAGATTCTAAAGGACATTTCTTTCATTCAACTTTTTTCATCCTGTTTTCACTTTTTCTTTCATTATCTTCCCTTTGATGCCTCTTTTCATCTCTCTTTTTATTTTTTTCTTTACTATATGACTCTACACATGGACATCACCAGATGGTCAACACCGAAATCAGATTGATTATATTTTTTGCAGCCAAAGATGGAGAAGCTCTATACAGTCAACAAAAACAAGACCAGGAGATGACTGCTGCTCAGATCATGAACTCCTTATTACCAAATTCAGACTCAAATTGAAGAAAGTAGGGAAAACTGCTAGACCATTAAGGTATGACCTAAATCAAATCCCTTATGACTAGACAGTGGAAGTGAGAAACAGATTTAAGGGCCTAGATCTGATAGACAGAGTGCCTGATGAACTATGGAATGAGGTTCGTGACATTGTACAGGAGACAGGGATCAAGACAATCCCCAAGGAAAAGAAATGCAAAAAAGCAAAATGGCTTTCTGGGGAGGCCTTACAAATAGCTGTGAAAAGAAGAGAGGCAAACAGCAAAGGAAAAAGGAAAGATATAAGCATCTGAATGCAGTGTTCCAAAGAATAGCAAGGAGAGATAAGAAAGCCTTCTTCAGCAATCATTGCAAAGAAATAGAGGGAAACAATAGAATGGAAAACACTGAGATATCTTCAAGAAAATTACAAATACCAAGGGAACATTTCATGCAAAGATGGGCTCGATAAAGGACGGAAATGGTATGGACCTAACAGAAGCAGAAGATATTACGAAGAGGCGGCAAGAGTACACAGAAGAACTACAAAAAAGATCTTCACCACCCATATAAACACGATGGTGTGATCACTCATCTAGAGCCAGACATCCTGGAATGTGAAGCCAAGTGGGCCTTAGAAAGCATCACTACGAACAAAGCTAGTGAAGGTGATGGCATTCCAGTTGAGCTGTTTCAAATCCTGAAAGATGATGCTGTGAAAGTGCTACACTCAATATGCCAGCAAATTTGGAAAACTCAGCAGTGGCCACAGGACTGGAAAAGGTCAGTTTTCATTCCAATCCCAAAGAGAGGGAATGCCAAAAAATGCTCAAACTACTGCACAATTGCACTCATCTCACATGCTAGTAAAGTAATGCTCAAAATTCTCCAAGCCAGGCTTTAGCAATACGTGAACTGTGAACTTCCAGATGTTCAAGCTGGTTTTAGAAAAGGCAGAAGAACCAGAGATCAAATTGCTAACATCCACTGGATCATGGAAAAAGCAAGAGAGTTCCAGAAAAACATCTATTTCTGCTTTATTCACTATGCCAAAGACTTTGACTGTGTGGATCACAATAAACTGTGGGAAATTCTGAAAGAGATGGGAATACCAGACCACCTGACCTGCCTCTTGAGAAATCTGTATGCAGGTCAGGAAGCAACAGTTAGAACTGGACATGGAACAACAGACTGTTTCCAAACAGGAAAAGGAGTACGTCAAGCCTGTATACTGTCACCCTGCTTGTTTAGCTTATATGCAGAGTACATCATGAGAAACGCTGGACTGGAAGAAACACAAGCTGGAGTCAAGATTGCCAGGAGAAATATCAATAACCTCAGATATGCAGATGACACCACCCTATTGCAGAAAGTGAAGAGGAACTCAAAAGCCTCTTGATGAAAGTGAAAGAGGAGAGTGAAAAAGTTGGCTTAAAGCTCAACATTCAGAAAACGAAGACCATGACATCCGGTCTCATCACTTCATGGGAAATAGATGGGGAAACAGTGTAAACAGTGACAGACTTTATTTTTTGGGGCTCCAAAATCATTGCAGATGGTGACTGCAGCCATGAAATTAAAAGTCACTTACTCCTTGGAAGAAAAATTATGACCAACCTAGATAGCATATTTAAAAGCATACTTTTCCGACTAAGGTCCGTCTAGTCAGTTCAGTTCAGTCGCTCAGTCGTGTCCGACTCTTTGCGAGCCCATGAATCACAGCACACCAGGCCTCCCTGTTCATCACCATCTCCCGGAGTTCACACAGACTCACGTCCATCAAGTCCGTGATGCCATCCAGCCATCTCATCCTCGGTTGTCCCCTTCTCCTCCTGCCCCCAATCCCTCCCAGGATCAGAGTTTTTTTCCCATGTGTCAACTCTTCTCATGAGGTGGCCAATGTACTGGAGCTTCAGCTTTAGCATCATTCCTTCCAAAGAAATTCCAGGGTTGATCTCCTTCAGAATGAGCTGGTTGGATCTCTTTGCAGTCCAAGGGACTCTCAAAAGTCTTCTCCAACACCACAGTTCAAAAGCATCAGTTCTTCGTCACTCAGCCTTCTTCACAGTCCAACTCTCACATCCATACATGACCACAGGAAAAGCCATAGCCTTGGCTAGACGGACCTTAGTCAGCAAAGTAATGTCTCTGCTTTTGAATATGCTATCTAGGTTGGTCATAACTTTTCTTCCAAGGAGTAAGTGTCTTTTAATTTCATGGCTGCAGTCACCATCTGCAGTGATTTTGGAGCCCAAAAAAATAAAGTCTGACACTGTTTACACTGTTTCCCCATCTATTTCCCATGAAGTGATGGGACCAGATGCCATGATCTTCATTTTCTGAATGTTGAGCTTTAGACCAACTTTTTCGCTCTCCTCTTTCACTTTCATCAAGAGGCTTTTGAGTTCCTCTTCACTTTCTGCAATAGGGTGGTGTCATCTGCATATCTGAGGTTATTGATATTTCTCCTGGCAATCTTGATTCCAGCTTGTGTTTCTTCCAGTCCAGCGTTTCTCATGATGTACTCTGCATATAAGTTAAATAAGCAGGGTGACAATATACAGGCTTGACGTACTCCTTTTCCTGTTTGGAACCAGTCTGTTGTTCCATGTCCAGTTCTAACTGTTGCTTCCTGACCTGCATACAGATTTCTCAAGAGGCAGGTCAGGTGGTCTGGTATTCCCATCTCTTTCAGAATTTCCCACAGTTTATTGTGATCCACACAGTCAAAGGCTTTGGCATAGTGAATAAAGCAGAAATAGATGCTTTTCTGGAACTCTCTTGCTTTTTCCATGATCCAGTGGATGTTAGCAATTTGATCTCTGGTTCTTCTGCCTTTTCTAAAACCAGCTTGAACGTCAGGGATTTCATGGTTCACGTATTGCTGAAGCCTGGCTTGGAGAATTTTGAGCATTACTTTACTAGCATGTGAGATGAGTGCAATTGTGCAGTAGTTTGAGCATTCTTTGGCATTCCCTTTCTTTGGGATTGGAATGAAAACTGACCTTTTCCAGTCCTGTGGCCACTGCTGAGTTTTCCAAATTTGCTGGCATATTGAGTGTAGCACTTTCACAGCATCATCTTTCAGGATTTGAAACAGTTCAATTGGAATTCCATACCTCCGCTAACTTTGTTCGTAGTGATGCTTTCTAAGGCCCAGTTGACTTCACATTCCAAAATGTCTGGTTCTAGATTAGTGATCACATCATCATGATTATCTGCGTCGTGAAGATCTTTTTTGTACAGTTCTTCCGTGTACTCTTGCCACCTCTTCGTAATATCTTCTGCTTCTGTTAGGTCCATACCATTTCTGTCCTTTATCGAGCCCATCTTTGCATGAAATGTTCCCTTGGTATCTCTAATTTTCTTGAAGAGATCTCTAGTCTTAATGATTTTGAACTGTGGTGTTGGAGAATACTCTTGAGAGTTCCTTGGACTACAAGGAGATCCAACCAGTCCATTCTGAAGGAGATCAGTCCTGGGATTTCTTTGGAAGGAATGATGCCAAGGCTGAAACTCTAGTACTTTGGCCACCTCATGCGAAGAGTTGACTCATTGGAAAAGACTCTGATGCTGGGAGGGATTGGGGGCAGGAGGACAAGGGGATGACAGAGGATGAGATGGCTGGATGGCATCACTGACTCAATGGACGCGAGTCTGAGTGAACTCCAGGAGGTGGTGATGGACAGGGAGGCCTGGTGTGCTGTGATTCATGTGGTCACAAAGAGTCGGACATGACTGAGCGACTGAACTGAACTGAACTGACATATTTCTTTAATTCACACTTCATTCTCTCCACTTGGCTTTTTGCTTTTTTCTTCATTCTCTAACCTGCAACATTCTTTTCCCAATACTGTACCAAATGACCAAAGTCAAGATCTCTTTATATCATATTGCCATAAGAAGTATGTGAGGAATGATGAATTATCATGTTTTTGTATAACTATTGTTTAGAAATATAGAATCATACACATAATATGAAGTTTAGAGAAACCAAGTGTCCGATTTTTCAGCAGATGTTTTAGGTTCCTATTGTGGGAAAACAACAATTCTGAAACTTCTCCACTATTCATGATTTCCACAGCAGAATCAACTAAAATGGCTTATGAGAGAAAACCAGGTAGATGGGTAGGGGAAAAAGCTCTCTTACCTTGTAAAGGCAACAACCATTAATGTTATATACCCAAAAAGAAATATGATTTTTAGGAGAAATACAAATTTCTAATTTTGTTCAAAAGGAGGAGTTCTCTTAAGCCAGTCTTCAGAAAGGGGAAAAAAATCTACTTGATTTTAAAGATTCTAGGAAAGAACACACCATAGCAGGAAGTCCGACCCACT
Organism: Capra hircus; assembly: GCF_001704415.2. Taxonomy (NCBI): domain Eukaryota; kingdom Metazoa; phylum Chordata; class Mammalia; order Artiodactyla; family Bovidae; genus Capra; species Capra hircus. The sequence continues at coordinate 79,326,145 of NC_030809.1, forward strand.
TGGTTGGGACCTTCCACAGACAAGTACAGAGATCTGCGAAGTCTAAGAGAGCAGGGAGGGAGCAAGAACTCATCTCTCTCCTGTGAAAAACAGCAGACACGGCTGTGCAGGAAAAAACAACCTTACTTCTCACTCCCGCCAGCATGGAGAACTTCTGTGGAACTAGTTTCAACACTTTGTTACTTTAATGAAATGGAAGACTTAGTTTTGACTTCTCTGGTGGCTGAGACGGTAAAGCGTCTGCCTACATACAATACAGGAGAGCCGGCTTCGATCCCTGGGTCGGGAAGATCCCCTGGAGAAGGAAATGGCAACACACTCCAGTATTCTTGCCTGGAAAATCCCATGGATGGAGGAGCCTGGTTGGCTACTGTCCATGGGGTCGCAAAGAGTTGGACAAGACTGAGCGACTTCACTATCTATCTATCTAAGACTTAGTAATAAAGTTTCTTCCCCAACCTTCAAAGGTGTTTTGAACTACATCCACTATAAAACCCTTGTCCTCCAGCAAAACTAGTATATTCCAGGTGTCAACACCTCCTCACCCCCATACACAGCCATCTGCTGTAGACACTAAAGGTGCAAATCATCAGAAAGATTGATGGAGATTAAGAGGGTTATTTCAGTAGGGAGAGGCTACTGAGGAGGAGCGTGTGTTGGTCAATCTAGAAAGCCAGAGCTATTTGAGTGGTGGCAGGAAATGAGAGGTGAAAAGGACTGAAGATATAAGGAAAGACAGGTAAGTTGTGAAATTATTTAAAAGTCTGGGGAGTATTTGTGAGTGGCCTCCAGAAATAGGAAGCCTAGGCATCGATGTCCCATCTCTTGAGTCACATGAGAGGAAACAAGATATCTAGATTATGGTCATCACTTCATTTGTGTTCTCTCAAACCCAAAATACAGTTTCCTGTGTTGAAACTCTTCTATGGTGATTTGTTTCTCCTACCAGTAAAAGGCTTCTTGCGGAGACAGATGTTAAACAGACAGACAAAAATATTTTAAAAATAATACAGCTTTAAGATAAACAATTAAAAAAAAACTAAGTTTAAAACAAATGGATGGATCTATTTCATATTGTGAGTCTGGATGAAAAATTCTGATGAAAAATCTCATTCAGCTACACACTTGTCCTTACAACTTATTTATTTCATCCACTTCAATCCCCATGCTTCAGGCAATGGCTTCCAAATTTTTTCTTTACTTGTTCTAACTTCTCCTTTGGGGTCTTAATTTTCTCTTCTTGACTATTTCCTGTGTATCTTCACTTGCTTTTATCTTGGATTCATTGTGTTCAAAAAAGTTATCACCTTCTCCTACAGATCTCTTGTTGCTTTTTTCCAATATTTGTACAACATCAATCTCTGAGTTGTCACAGAGCCAAAGATCTCTAGTTCACTTCTATTAGACTAATTTGAATGAACACTATTGCTGGACATCACAATGAATCTCCTGGTTTCTAACTCTCCCCAACTCGGTCTATCCTAAATACTCTGCCAAGTAAATCTTTCCACACAATTGTGGATCTTCAGAAGCTTTCTTATATTGACTAAAACATGACAATCAAGGCCACTTATGAATTACTGATAACTGTCTTTTAAAACTTAAATCCCATGACTCTTCTGTGATTTAACTGGATTGGACTACTTTGAGTTTGTCAGATGTACTCTAAAGCTTTGTGTCTGCCTGAGGTTTCCTCAGTCTGTCCTCTGCAAGGAATATATCTTACTTTTTAAAATCTTTTCTGTCTTGTTGCTGTTGTTCAGTCTCTTAAGTCATGTCCAACTCTTTGCCACCCCATGGAAGGCAGCACATCAGGCTTCTTTGTCCTTCACTGTCTCCCGGAGTTTGCTCAAACTCATGTCCATTGAATCAGTGATGCCATCCAAACATCTCATTCTCTGTCACCCCTTCTCTTCCTGCCCTCAATCTTTCCCAGCATCAGGGTCTTTTCTAAGAATCAGCTCTTCGCACCAGGTGGCCAAAGTATGGGAGCTTCAGCATCAGTCCTTCCCATGAATATTCAGCATTGATTTCCTTTAGGAGTGACTGGTTTGATCCGTTGCAGTCCAAGGGATTCTCCAGAGTCTTAGTCTATCTTAAGCCTTCTATTTTAAGTCTATCCATTTTCTATCTTTATCTTAGATTTTATATCTTCCATAAAGGAGTTCCTGGTGCCTCTTAAATGATGTAACTACTCTGTTAAAGGCTCACTGTGGTTTTCTTTCTTTGTACAGTTCACATGGCATTTTTATTATGTTGTTTGTGTGATTTTAACATCCTCTCATTCTTCCTTGATGTTTGGAAATTTCTATTCATCTGTGTATTCCTTAGTGTGTATGGTAGATGCTCAGCTCTGCATCTGAATCCCTTAAAGAAGCTGAATAATACAGGCAGCATAATTACAAATGGCAGTATTCAGTATATTATATTATACTCAGTATAAGTATATCATACTCAGTAAGTATAATTATATACTTACCTAAAGTAAGTATTATACTGAAGTATATTACATTCAGTAAGTATATCTATAGAAGAGATATTTACCTTAAGAAACATTGGTCTGGTGAGGAAAGTGTGAACTTCCCCCCCCCCCCCCCCCCCCCCAGAGTAGGCTTAATGATTAAGGACTTTACACTTCTGAACTGCATCTTGCTGGAACTAAGCCAGGGAATCAGTTAAGCAGATCTTTAGTTTAACCCTGCTATACTCTCAGAGAGAAACCATTTGATAAGCTGAAAACTTCCCCAGGTCAATCTGTTACAACTATGGTGATGGTTGTAGAAATCTAGTAAGCACAGAATAGAATCCACAACAGAATTCTCTTCCCAGAAATCTTTTACTTTTTCTAACATTGGGTTCTATTTGCACAATAAAATCCCATTTCATTTCTCAAGTGATACCTTAGAAATTTACAATAATACAGTTCAAACCTCTTTGCAAAGACTCAGGTACCTAAAAACAATTTTTCAAATCAATTTTCTTTTCTTCATGATAGATAAATAATAATCTGTGAGGCCTATGATTGGTGGAAAAAAGATTGGAAAACTACTTGATAATGATGTTCATCTCTGATAGGTGGATTTACCAGAATTCTCTTATAAGTGTCAGAGCTTTAAATCAGGTTGAGTAAAGAATGTAAAAATTCAAATTTCTCAATTCTTCTACCAGTGGGAAGTAGGAGGTGAAGGGAATTAATCATCTTGGTTCCTTATGTCATTTGATTCCAACAGACTGAATTTCCTTTGATAAGGAAGGCAGCCTCCAACATGTAATAATATTTAAACAGCACCATAAATTGGCTTTAATATGATACTCTCTAATAAAAAGTCTACATCTCAATCTCAGGAATAGCAGCATATAAAAATTCTGTTGGCAAGAACTACAAACAGGAGATATTATATACACTTTCACCAAAGTCCTTCAATTTGTTTCACTTTCTTATTGTTTCTTTTATCTCGGCTTTTTAAAAAATTCTTAGAAGAAAAATGAATCAAAAAGAAAATAAATAATATTTCTATGTGACATTTATGCAGAAATACATGTAGTTATATGATTCTTTAAGTTAATAGTATAAAAATAATTTCAAAATGAAATTGGATGGCAGGAAAAATTTTAAAATGAAAAAAGATAGACACCTATATCTCTTGTCGCTTAATTTAATTCACAAAGATGGTATCTTTCCTAAATAAATATATTACATGGCAAGAATCTGTGAAGTGTGGGTAGCATTATAACTCAAGCAGGTTTTCTATTAGCAAGGAGTAAATTTAATCACACGTTTTTAAAAGAGGAAAAGAACTTCTTGCCTTTCAAATGGGCTAGGAAATATTTCTAAAATGCAATTTCTCAGGTTCATATATAGACAAAATTATAGATGAAGACCTCAAAAGTAGAAAAGAAAAGGGGACATAACCTGAATGAGATTAGAACTTTATTCAGTCATAGTAGTATTTTTGATATCTTAGAGGAGAAATGGGGATTTATCCCTATCTTAAATATGTTCAGCCATGGATTAACATCATTTCACAAGATTCAGAACACCATCTAGCCATTTATTTTACATTCTTATGCATCTATGTTTTCAAATCTATATAAATTGGCATACCACCCAGAATACAAATTTACTAACAGCAAATACCATTTTTTTATTTACCTAAATAGGATATAGTACCAGATTTAAAAATAGTAGTGTCATTCATCCCATAATTTTACATTACAATAGACTTTTTAAAATTACTGCCAATTATCATTTTAAAATTCGCATTTTAAAATTACCTTTGTCAGTTACTCGATTCCTGCCAGAAAGTTTGCTGACATCTTTCATATGTCTATCCTTATGGTAGCACATTTCACCTAGCTCTATATTCAGGAAAAAAGAAAATCAACCGAATTAGGTCAAATGCTGCTTTATTACTCCAAAATGTATATTTCAAATACTAAAATAATGTTTGAGAATATAATTTTTCAGCGTTTAGGGTGAAAATAAAGATTATGTTGTAAATCTTATATGTCTAGCCAAAAATACTTTGTGGATGAAGGCAGAAGAAATATAGTCCTAGACATTTAAACCAAATAAGTTTATCTTACAAGGATTTGCATTTTAAGGTAGACACGTGAAGAAATGGGTATATTTAAGAAGAATGTAATGAACTAAAAATAATAAAACAAAAAAATGCTTTTGTTAATATAATCAAGGTACAAATATACAGGCACAAAAAACTTCAGTAACTAAAATGAATTAAATAGAGATAGAGAATATTTATACTTTAATACTATATAAATATTATTTAAAACACTGAAAAACAATTCAATGGCAAATTTCTTAGAAAGTGCTAAATACCAAATTGGAACAGGAAGAAACTGAGTTATGTAAAGACCCACCACATACACACATAAACACATACAAAAGCCATTGCCTACATAGTTTAATTGGTGACTTCTAGTTTTATCAGTGACATTTATATTTTTTTATCTAAATTATTTCAGAATGCATTAAATTTTTTTTTTTTCCTGAGAGAATGACAATCTAGACGTTGGGAATAACACTGTTACTAAAAACTATTGTAAGTACTGAAATTCAATACATATAATATATGTGTATACATATATATATAGTAATATATATGCATATGCATATACATATATATATATACATATGTGTGTGTTCAGTTCAGTTCAGTCTCTCAGTCATGTCTGAGTCTTTGTGACCCCATGGACTGCAGCATTCCAGGCCTCCCTGTCCATCATCAACTCTCAGAGTTTATTCAAACTCAAGTCCATAGAGTCGGTGATGCCATCCAACCATCTCATCCTCTGTCATCCCCTTCTCCTCCCTTCAATCTTTACGAATATTAGGGTCTTTTCAAATGAGTCAGGTCTTCGCATCAGGTAGTCAAAGTATTAGAGTTTCAGCTTCAGCATCAGTTCTTCCAATGAATATTCAGGACTGATTTCCTTTAGAATGGACTGGTAGGATCTCCTTGCAGTCCAAGGGACTCTCAAGAGTCTTCTCCAACACCACAATTTAAAAGTATCAATTCTTCAGTGCTCAGCTTTTTTTTTGGCTGGAAAACAATTTTTTTAATGTTGAAAAACACCTCTAGCCTGGTATTTTGATGACCTAAGAGTATATGACTATGTAAGGGATTAATCTATTACTTTTATTTTTTTAAGTTTTATTTTATTTTATTTTTTTCATTGTTTTATTTTTACTTTATAGTCCAAGTCTCACATCCATACATGAGTTCTGGAAAAACCATAGCTTTGGCTAGACAGACCTTTGTTGGCAAAGCAATGTCTCTGCTTCTTTATATGCTGTCTAGGTTGGTCATAGCTTTTCTTCCAAGGAGCAAGCATCTTTTAATTCCATGGCTGCAGTCATCATCTGCAGTGATTTTGGAGCCCCCAAAAATAAAGTTTGTCACTGTTTCCATTGCTTCCCATCTATTTTCCATGAAGTGATAGGACCAGATGCCATGATCTTGGTTTACTGAATGTTGAGTTTTAAGCGAACTATTTCACTCTCCTCTTTCACTTTCATCAAGAGGCTCTTTAGTTCCTCTTTGCTTTCTGCCATAAGGGTGGTGTCATCTGCATATCTGAGGTTATTGATATTTCTCCTGGCAATCTTGATTCCAGCTTGTGCTTCTTCCAGCCCAGCGTTTCTCATGATGTACTCTGCATCTAAGTTAAATACACAGGGTGACAACATACAGCCTTTGTGTATTCCTTTCCTGATTTGGAACCAATCTGTTGTTCCATGTCCAGTTCTAACTGTTGCTTCCTGACCTGCAAACACATTTCTCAGGAGGCAGGTCAGGTGGTCTTTACATTTACCAAAGAAGCACAGGATCTTTGGTAGCTAGTATAGAGTAGAACTTTGGGGATATAAATGGATGTATCTATAGACCCATGGTTTGTATTTTGTTGGCTTTCAAGAGTACATATAGGGCATAAGTGTGAAGTTTAAGAACTTTGTATGATAAACATTGGTTTAAGATATTTATATGTGAAACCAGAGTCCCAAAGGGTCCCAACATCTGTGTGAGGCAGATGGAGAAATAAAACATTACAGAAAAGGGGACAGCAAGGCAACTCATCTGTTTCAACTTTGGTGTTGATCATACCACATCGTATCTTAGAGGGATTAGCACATCTGGTGTAAGCTCTTTCTGACCAGGGCCTTTCACATATAGACTCTCTGCATGCGTGTGCTCAGTCATGTCCAGCTCTTTCTTGACTCCATGGATTATAGGCCACCAACTCCTCAGTTCATGGGATTTGCCCAGGCAAGAATACTAGAGTTATCACCATTTCCTACTCCAGGGGATTTTTCCAACCTAGGGATAGAACTCATATCTCTGACATTGGCAGGCAGATTCTTTACTACTGAGCCACCTGGGAGAATGCATAATAAAGATTTCTACCCTGAGAATTTGTTACCATAAGCCAGACTTTAAGTTGATATGCAAACTATATTTAAATCACCTAGGCTGGCCAAAGAATCTTTGTAACCAAAACGAAAATTTCAGTTTTGATGTTTGGCTAATGATAAGGTTTTCAAACCCCACAGGCCCCTCACCCTCTTTCCCCTTAACCTCTGAGCCACCAGGGAAGCCCCCTACTTGGGGCGCATTTATTTAAATAAATAAGTAAACTTACATACTGCTTCCCTTGGTGCCAGGGGCCAGTTCAATCCATGCAAACCTCAGCACTGAAGTGGGAACCCCTACCTCAATTCCACCTCCTAACCACGTTCTTACATCTGATTTCATTTCACTTTTGCCACTTGGATCATCCTGTTTCAGAAAGTCTCACAGTGTGATTAATAAAACTTTACATTTGCTTTTGGTGTGTGTGTCATCAGTCTTGACATCTGCACTATTCCACTGGGAGAGGTCATTCCCATTCTCTATGGGAAGACTATACACCTACTTAAACTGCAATGAAAGTGTGTGTGTGTGTGTGTGTGTGTGTGTGTATCTCACCTCAGTGGATGTTAGTGATGCAATAGAGCCCATTAATAGGACTGGTTAACACAGATACTGTAACTTTGGCTGCTAATAGCTCGCAGTTGTTCCTTTCTCCAAAGAATTGGTTTCATCAAATCAGATTCCCTTTGCCTATGAGATTACGCCTCCTTAGAAAATAGTCTAGTGACTGACTGATACTAGGGGTAGGGTATGAGAAGAACTGTGAAGGGTCTGAGATTTTACCTTACTTAAGAGCTAATAAATTAACCTGGCACAGTTTTATTAATGCTGGCAAAAGATACAAAACTTCGTGGTCAGCGACAAAGGACTTCCCTGCTCTCACTATTAGCAATAGAGTATTACAGTTGGCTCCCTGAGCCACTGGATAGTACAAAAAGGACAGAAAACACTTATACATGAAATAAATTAGGTTAAATGAGAGGAATCTTAAGTTTAGGGAACATATGTTTAATAAGTATAATGGGCTGTAAGCGTATCTAAACTTTGTCCTAGAGGGAGACATTGTCTTCATTATACTGGACAATAAATAAACCTGTCCTTCATTCCAGAGATAGACACTATCTCTAGCTTTTAAGGCTGCTCATTATAGAAAAGTCTTTAAAGGCTAGTCCAGAACAAAGGCAGTCAGTGCCTCTGCTCACAAGATGAACAGAAGTGCAAGAGATTTGTGGGGAATTGACTCCCAAAAGTTAAGTTTATTTTATTCATCTACTCGACTATGTTGAAGCTTTTTGTGTAATGAAAAAACAAAAATATTTCAATAATCACAATTAAAGTAAATGGAGTAAACTCTCCAATTCAAACCTAAAAGCAAAGAATTTCTAGCTATGTGTAATTTACAAGAGTCATATCCACAACCTAAAGACACACTTAAAAAAGCCCGCAATCAAATTGTAGAAAAATAAATGTCAGGCAAATATTTATCAATTGAAAGCTGGTATTACTATATCAGATATATTAAATGTAAACAGGCATACTAGAAATAAGGAAAAGATTTGACCTAGCATAAAATAATGTTTCTAAATTTGTATACTCCCAGAAGCAGACTTAAAATACATAAAACAAATGTTGACAGAACTAAAGCAGAAATCAATAAATTCATTATCATGGTAGAACACATCTATCTTGGTAATTGAAGACTCTAACAGGCAAAAAGTAACCTTTAAACATTCACAGGATTTTAATAAGACAATTAGCAAGTTAAATTTATGAACATTTATATAATAGTGTATTCAGTGAAAGAACAGTATGGAATATTTACCCAACTGTCCAATACTAAAGTGCAAAGCATATTCCAAAACTTCCAAAGGATTTCTGTCATGCAAATCACATTCTCTGACTACAATGTGACTATCAGAAATCAAAATCTAGACAGGTAACTAGAAAAATCAAAAAAGGGTATACATGCTGAACACACTTCTAAGTAATTTATGGGACTAAAAAGGAAAATGCATAATGGCTATTAATTTTACTTACCAATGATAATTAAAATACTGCATATCAAATTTCAGGTTATATAACTAAACCAATCATTGAGGCAAAATTGATTAGCTTGAGTTGATAATTTTAGAAAAGAAATCCTAAATATTAATAGTATTTGACGCTTAGTAAAAAATGCAAGAATTTTTTTCTTACATTTGAACAGTGAAAGCCCTATTCACTCAACCTCCCTCAGTTCATCTAGTCCATCAGAAACTTCTAAAACTCATCCCATATATATTTTCAATTTTCTTTTTCTTCTTTGAAATCGCTATGGTCAAAGTTACTTATTGCTCTTGCCTGGAGCATATCAATAGAAATGGTTTTCTTTCTGCCTTCTTGTCTTCCTAAAATTCTTTCCCCTTGTAGCAGTTACCATGATCTTTAAAAGAGCAGATAAGATTACATTGCTCCCATGTTAAAACTGCCGAGATTGCCTTGCTCTTTGGTCACTGAGGGACTAGCTCTTTTAAATTATTCCCCTCTATATTACATTTCTACACTCCAGGTTCTCTTCTCAGAATCTCACAATATTGTATCTGGGTTGCGTTCTCATCTGGAGCTCAGCATCCTCCTCCAACAAGATTATTCACATGATTGACAGAAGTCACTTTCTTGCAGGAACAGGACTGAGGTTCACATGTTCTTACAGGTTGTTGGCTAAAGGTTCTCTGAGCAGCAAAAATTGGCCTCAGGTCCTAGCCATGTGGCTCTCTTACAATATGAACTTTATTTTCTCAAAGGCAGTAGAATATCCCCTCTCCAGCTGGTGAAGGCAGAGGCTTATACAACATAATATAATCAAGGAAGTGACTATGCCATCATCTTTCCCATGTAATGTATCCTGATTAAGGGAGCAACTATGCCATCATGTTTGCAGGACCTGCCCACACAAAAGCAAAGGGATTACACAGGGTGTAAGAAGGGGAGTTGGTGATGAGCAGGGAGACCTGGCATGCTGCAGTTCATGGGGTCGCAAAGAACTGGACATGACTGAGCGACTGAACTGAACTGAACTAAAGAAGGCTTACACAGGATGTGAGTACTCAACAGTGGGAGTCTTGGATTCCACTTTAGAATTTTGCTGTCCACCCTACCCTTTTCAAAATCCCCACTAAATACTTAAAATAGCTACCTTTCCATTACATTTTAAAATGTTGCTGTTTATTTTCTATTATTACTCTTTGCAATCTAACCATCATTAGTGTGAGATACCATTTCTTTTTCATTGCTGCCTTTCCATGCATACAGCAGAGCATGAAACATGGAAGACAGTCAATAATGCTGCATGTGTGAATAGAAACTATGGTTTCTAAAAATATATGGCCATACATTTGGGGAAAAAAATACTGTCTTTATTTCAACCTTACAACTTAATACCAGAATGAAATATAGATGAGATATGAGGTGAAATGCACAGATATAAAGCACACACAATATAACGTATATACATTTTTTTGTGAACTGAGGAGGCATATCTAAGAACGATATCAAATTCAGGAGCCATAAAATAACAGTGGAAGATTTGACTACATAGCAAAATGTCTGTACACTGGAAAACACCATTAAAAAGTTTTCTAAAAGATAAAAAAATCTGCAAATGTACAAAATATTAAATATATACAAATTAATAACAGTTTATGGTGAGAATACAAATTTTTTAAGAAATATACAAGCATTCCAATATTTAAAAATGGACCAAGGTAACTAACAGAAAAATCTCAGAGGAAGAAATATGACAAATGACAATAAATAGTCAACATTTATTCTCAAATTCCTCCATCAGTATACATCAAATAACAGCTATTATAATTGAAACTACAGAATAAGAAATAAAAAATTAACATGGCTTTGTCTTAGAATGATGAAGGGAGTATGTGAACTACAAGAATATGGCAGAGATAAGGACATTTTAAAAATATTGATAGGCATTCAATGTCTTTGAGTGCTTGAGATTGCAACACAGTGGTAAGATCAATACAGTGTGATTTTTGAGCAATCTGGGAACCACAGAAAAGCTAGGTTCCTTATCACCTAAAGATTATTTTTGTTACATCATCAGTTTGAGGTGTATGTATGGTGAGGTGAATGATGATGAACTTTGATACATTTCTTTTTCACATTTTTATTATTATTTAGTAACTTAAAAATACAGTGTTCAAAATGTTTTGTTTACTAAATTTTGAAAGCAAGACTTTTTAAAATTAAAATTATTCCTCACACAAGCATTATCTGGTTAGGTGAATAGCTATTATTTATTTTATTTTTTCCTTTTTTCAAAATATAAAGATGTCACATGATAGATTTAAAAAGTCAAATACAAATATGGATAATAATGGGAGGTAAAAGCAAAGAGCTTCTGAACTTGTTTCCCTCCTACCTCACTAGAACAATTTGGCAGATAATATTCTATTTTCTTTTATGATGCTTTAAGTTAATTAAGTATGTACAGTTCTCAGGATACATATAGGCTGAAAGCAAATGAATGGAAAAGATGTTCCACATAATAGTAATCAAAAGAGAACAGGGGTGGTTAAAATTACATCCCCCCAAACCATAAGTTAAGTCAAAAACTGTCAAAAGGGACAAGTCAGTGAGTGAAAGTTGCTCAGTCATGTCTGACTCTTTGCATCCCCATGGACTATACAGACATGGAATTCTCCAGGCCAGAATACTAGAGTGGGTAGCCTTTCACTTCTCCAGGGGATCTTCCCAGCCCAGGGATTGAATCCAGATCTCCCGCATTGCAGGTGGATTCTTTACCAACTGAGCCACAAGGGAAGCCCAAGAATACTGGAGTGGGTAGCCTATCCCTTCTCCAGCAGATCTTCCTGACTCAGGAATCGAACTGGGGTCTCCTGCATTGCAGGCAGATTCTTTACCAACCGAGCTATCAGGAAAGGGACAGAAAAGGTCATTTTATAATAAGCAGTCAGTTCATCAAGAGAAAATAATAATCATAAATACATACACCTCAAATTGGAACACCTAAATACATTAAGCAAATATTAACAGAAACTGAAGAGAAAACAGACAACAGCACAATAATGACAGGGAACTTCAATATTCCATTTTCAATACTGGATTGATCATTCACACAGAAAGCCAATAAGGAACAGCAGACTTGAAGAACACTTCAGGATTGAATGTATGCAACAAGCATTACAGAATGAAGAATAAAAATAATCTAGCTGATCATCACAATAGAAGCGGGAAAGGATCTGACAAAATTCAGCACTTTCTGATGATAAAAACAGTAAAAAAAAAAAAACTAGAAAAAGAAGGGAAGTATCGCAACACTGCATGTCATAGATGACAAGTCCACAGATAACAACTCAATGGCGAAAAGCTGTAAGCTTTTCCTCTACAAAAATAAGAGAAGAATGCCTACTTTTACCATTTCTTTTCAATACAGTACAGAAAGCCCTAGTCAGCACGACTAGGCAAGAAAATGAAGTTGAAGGCATTTAAATGGAAAAGGAAGAAGTAAAATTGTATCTATTTGCAGAGATGATATTATACATAGAGAACTCCAAAGACTCCAGTCAAAAAGCGGCTCAAACTAATACACAAATTTAGTGCAGTTGACGGAGAAAGCATGGCACCCCACTCCAGTACTCTTGCCTGGAAAATCCCATGGACAGAGGAGCCTGGTGGGCTGCAGTCCATGGGATCATGAAGAGTCAGACATGACTAAGCGACTGCACTTTCACTTTTCACTTTCATGCACTGGAGAAGGAAATGGCAACTCACTCCACTGTTCTTGCCTGGAGAATCCCAGGGACGGGGGAGCCTGCCGTCTATGGGGTCGCACAGAGTCGGACACGACTGAAGCAACTTAGCAGCAGCAGTACAGTTGAAGGATACAAAATCAACATATAGAAATCAGTTGCATTTCTATTAACTGACAATGAATTAACTAGTAAAGAAATTAAGAAAATAAACCTATTTTCAATGGCATCAAAAAGAATAAAACACTTAAGAATAAATTTAACTAATAAGGTGAAATATCTTTACATTGAAAACTATAAGACACTGAAGAAAGACTGAAGAAGACACACAGTTTTTATAGATTGAAAGAATTGATATTATACTAAAAATAACCAAAAACCATCTATAGATTCAATGTAATTCCCATCAAACACTGTATTTTTACATTACTAAATAATAATCAAAATGTGAGGATGAAATGCATCAAAGTTCATCGTCATTCACAGATATAACAAAAACAGACTCAGCTGATAAGGGACCTTGCTTTTCTGTGGTTCCCACATTGCTAAAAAATCACCCTGTTTTGATCTTACCACTATGTTGCAATCTCAAGCACTTAAAGGCTTTGAATGCCTATTAATATTTTAAAAATATGCTTATCTCTGCCATATTCTTGTAGTTCACAGACTCCCTTCATCCTTCTAAGACAAAGCCAAGTTAATTTTATATACCAAAGCCATCTATAGATTCAATGCAATCCCCATCAAAATTTCAATGACATTTTTTCACAGAAATAGAAAAAAAAAATAGTACAAAAAACATAATTTGTATAAAATGACAAAAGCCTCAAATAGCCAGAAAATTTTGAGCCAGAATAAGATGGTGACATAGCACATTCTGACTTTAAATTTTATGACAAAGCTATAGTAATCAGAACAATATGGAAGTGGCATAAAAGCAGATGTATGAACCAGTGGGACAAAGAAAAGAGCCCAGAAATAAATCTGCACGTTAACAGTCAGAAGATCATCCACAAAAGTCCCAAGAGCACAGAATGAAGAAAGGATTATCTCTTCAACAAATGACGTTGGAGAAATTGGATATCCATATGTGGAAGAATGAATATCTTAGACTAGAAAGATAATATAACACTATTTACAAAGTGAACTCGAAATGAATTAAAGGTTTAACTATTCGGCCTAAATTGTAGAACTACTAGAAGAAAACATAGCTAAGGAAACAGCTTGACATCAGTCTAGACAATCATTTTTTAGATACGATACTGAAAGCACTGGTGATAAAAACAAAAATGGAGGAATGAGATTCCACCATACTAAAAAGCTGCTGCATAGCAAAGGAAACAGCAGAAAGAAGAGACAATCTACAAAATGGGAGAAAATATTTGCAAATTACATATAAAGGATTAATATACATAAGGAACTCATGGAACTCAATAGCCAAAAAGCCAAATTACCCAATTGAAAAGGAACTGAATAGACATTTATCCACAGAAGACATACAAATGGCCAACAGTGATAAGAAAAGTTGCTCAACAACATTAATCACAGAAATGCAAATCAAACCCACAATGAAGTATAATCTCACACCTGTTAAAATGACTTTTGTTAAAAGGAGAAAAGAAGCATTGGTAAGGATGTGGAGAAAAGAGAACCCTGTATACTGTATAGTGTATAGTATACAGCCATTACAGAAAACAGTATGAAGATTTCTCAGAAAATTAAAAATAGAATTGCTGTATGATCCTGCCATCCCATTGGATATTAGGTATATATTGGGTACATATCCAAACAAAATGAAATCAGATTCTTAAAGAGATATCTGCAATCCCATGTTCATTGCAATATTATTCATAATAGCCAAAATATAGAAAAAAGTTAAGTATCTGCTGATGGATGAATGAATGAAGAAAATGTGACAAATACATACACTAGAATATTATTCAACCTTTAACAAAAGGAAATTATATCATTTGTGGCAACATGGATGAAACGAGGACATTATGACTAGTGAAATAAGCCAAACCTGGAAAGACAAATACTGTATGATGTCAGCTACATGTGGAATCTACAAAGTTGAGCTCATAAAAGAAAGAGTAGATGATGTTTACCATGGTCTGGGAGGTGGGGAAAATGGGAAGATGTTGGTACAAGAGAAAAAAAAATTCAGCTATGCAGAATGAATAAATTCTGGATGTAATGAACAGCACAATGATAACAGTTTATAACATTGCATAGTACACTTGATATTTGCTAAGAGAGTAGATCTTAAGTGTTCCCACAACAAGCAAAAGAATACAGTGTATATGTGAGGAGATGGATATGCAAATTAGTTTGATTGTGGTATTTTTCATGGAAATAGAAAATCAATGCACATGTATATCAAAACATCACATTATATGTCTTAACAATATACGTTTTACTTACCAACTATGTCTCAAAGCTGGAAAAAATAGAATACAAAAAATAAATTCTATATTAAATATATGCACATTTTAAACTATTTGTGATTTTTATGTTCTGTAATCCATGTTTCTTAAATCTGGGAAAAAGCCCATTGAATAATAATCTTTTAAAAGGGTAACTCTCACACAGATACAATATCACCAGATATTATGGAGTTTATTTAACTCATATTAATGAGGAAACTGCTAAGATGCTCACAATCCATTCAAAGGAGAATACCAAAGAACATATACTTTTATAGATCAGCAATATTGAGGTGAATATTCAAACAGAGGTAAAACTGGTTTCTTCCAACTTGGGAGAGGGAACTAAATTGAACCTCTGCAGAACAGAATTAGCATACCTCGAAACATGATTTTGTATTGTTATCAATTGTCTGTAATTTGGAGTTCTAAAATAGCTCAAAGCAACATAATGCTAGAATTGAATAACCAAGATGCTTGTGCTCCAATAACGCACAATTTTCCACTGAAGGACAAATTTCCCCATACAAAATGAGTGAAATAAAATATTTCATTACACATATCAATTAAATCTTTTTAGCCAACTCCTAATAAATTATCTATGGTAGCAATTAGAAATGTCTTTTATGTTTCATAACTTTTTATTAAAATTTTTTCAAACACACATGCACACGTGCCCACATATATATTTTTTATACAGTGTAACACATGGAACATGAAACAGGTTGAATATCATCATTATTTCTATGTGCTCCTAGAACATAGTAGGCTGATACCCAGAGATTTACAATACAGAAGTTATGATTCTTAAGTCTTGATCTAGAATTTACCATCCCTCCAAAAATGACATTACTTCTTTTACTCCTGAATATTCTAAACTTAGGACTAGTTTAGAACTATGTGTGGAACCAGATGCAGTCCTGTGAGAACAGAGGCATCCAGAATTCATCATCACTCAGACCCAGTCTGAAAGTTAATCTCTTTACCATCCTTATAGATTTTCCTATAAAGAAAAGGAAAATGATTTTTTTTAAGTAAGAAATGAAATGAGTGTGATCATATCAAAAACAACTCACCTGTCTCAAATTATCTCTCCTAAGGAATACTAACATTCATCCAAAGATTCTTTTTGCTTAGTTACTAGTTCTACTGTCTAAATATAGTCCAAACCTAGCCATTTTTCCAGAAGCTGCAGGAGTTGCCTTCTGCCACATCTAACTTTGAAATGATAATCCTTTGACAGCCCTTCTGTTAATTGTTTAGTCTTCACATTCTGATGGACCCAAATTTGCTGCCATCCAGGTGGAATCAAAACCTGGAAGTCATTTATCACTTTGAAGAAACCAGAAACATTCTTTCACAGTCCTTTCTTCTTTTTTTCTCTCCCACCCCTAATTTCTACCCCTTCAGACAGAGGAATATATAAACTTGACAAACAACAGACAAGTAAATGAAAGCAGCATCTCAGACAGGAAGAGTTTAGATTCAAAGACAAAAAGATGTTCAAAACAGAAACAACCTGATTAGTTTCATTAGCATTTCAATAGAATCTGGGCTCTCTGAAAAGGGTGGAGTAAGATTTTACCAAGTGTCATGAAAATGAACACTCTGGAACTCTTGACAAAAGGGGTAATCATTTTACTTAATTTGTTTTTAGGTTCACTCATTTAAAAGAACTAACAGTTCCATTGCTCTTGGCAGAATACAATTGTGATTGCAACTTTTCTATTCAGTGCACTGGAAATATCAGTGAATGTCTCCAACTGAGAGTGAGATATTGGCAGTATTTCCACATGTTAAGGGCTTACACATATTTTTCCCCCTTCTGATAGTCCAATTTTGATAAACTTTAAAACAAATTCTTAAATAATGCAATCATCCAAATCGTTTCATAAGAGAATAGATACAAATGAACACTTTAATTCAACAACCCTCTGATGAGTTGCACTAATCACACCAATAAGAGCTTAATGTGATTGATCTTAAACACAGCAGGATTTAACCATATATATACTCTAAGGCTACACAATTTTGAGTAATGAGGTGTTGGAGCATGAAAATAACAAATTATATACTCCTTGTATCATATAAAGCTTATTTTCCCTAAATATCTTCCCTATTCATCAATGATAGTTAATTAAAGGCTCAATTGATTAAGTTTTTATAAACATGAGTTTGAGATTAAATACCATTCAAACTATGACATCAACCCATGAATACTGTAAATTGCATCTATGTAAGAATTTATTTTTAATAGATTCAGAGCTGATAGTGTTTTTTTAGAAATTCCAAATATTTTAGACATTTTTTCCTTTTCTGAAAAGCAAAGTGAGTGCATTCAGTTTCTCAGAACTACTTCACAATTTCTCTCTCAAGAGAAAATAATTTTAAAGGACTCAAATGGAGTCATGGAAATATGCATAGGCAGCACATACATGATATATTCTCATTCTTGTTTCCAAATTCATTTGAGTGAGGAACAAGAGTAATGGAAGACAAAAGAAAAATTAGCAATAATACAGCAATGTCATAAAATACAGCACTAAAATAATAATAATAAAATAATAATAATTGAAAGAGTTTTTAGAGTCTATAGCCCACGTGGTATAAATTACATAAAAATGTTTATGTCTATGTACAAAAACTGGACGATGAAGAACAAAGATAAGTATTGAGAGAAAAGGGATTAAGGATTTTAATTTTCTGTTTTCCAATGAAAATAGGAATATTATTTTAGATATGGCGAAGTCCATCCCATCCTCCTTAGAACATGGATACCAGGTATGATAATATATAAATACAGCAATTATTTAATAAATATACACTATAACTAGCATTGCATTTGATCTTGTAGAAATATAAAATAAAGTATAAAATACCTGCTATAAAAGTTATTGAAGCTGAGTTTAGAGAATAAAAACTCTCTTTGGGCTTTGAGCTTCACTGGTAGCTCAGTTGGTAAAGAATCTGCCTGTAATACAGAAGACCCCAGTTCTATTCCTGGGTCAGAAAGATCCCCTGCAGAAGGGATAGGCTACCCACTCTTTATTCTTGGGCTTCCCTGCTGGCTCAGGAGGTAAATAACCCACCTGCAATGCGGGAAACCTGTGTCCGATCCCTGGGTTGGAAGATCTCCTGGAGAAGGGAACGGCTACCCACTCCAATATTCTGACCTGGAGAATTCCACTACCAACTCCAGTATTCTGGCCTGGAGAATTCCATGAACTCTATTGTCCATGGGGTCACAAAGAGTCAGACACAACTGAGCAACTTTCACTTTCACTTTGGGCTATAACTAAGAATGTTACAAAAACAGTGATTTGTTTTCCTTTCTTTCCAGTCAATTCTCAGTGTTTGTATGTGATTTCTTGTACACATAACCCTGTGCCTTCAGTTCAGTTCAGTTCAGTCACTCAGTCGTGTCTGACAATTTGCGGCCCCATGAATCACAGCACACCAGGCCTCCCTGTCCATCACCAACTCCCAGAGTTCACTCAAACTCATGTCCATCGAGTCAGTGATGCCATCCAGCCATCTCATCCTCTGTTGTCCCCTTCTCCTCCTGCCCCCGATCCCTCCCAGCATCATAGTCTTTTCCAGTGAGTCAACTCATCGCATGAGGTGGCCAAGTACTGGAGTTTCAGCTTTAGCATCATTCCTTCCAAAGAAATATCAGGGCTGATCTCCATTAGAATGGACTGGTTGGATCTCCTTGCAGTCCAAGGGACTCTCAAGAGTCTTCTCCAACACCGCAGTTCAAAAGCATCAATTCTTTGACACTCAGCCTTCTTCACAGTCCAACTCTCACATCCATAGATAACCACTGGAAAAACCATAGCCTTGACTAGACGTACCTTAGTCGGCAAAGTAATGTCTCTGCTTTTGAATATGGTATCGAGGTTGGTCATAACTTTTCTTCCAAGGAGCAAGCGTCTTTAAATTTCATGGCTGCAATCACTATCTGCACTGATTTTGGAGCCCAAAAAATTAAAGTCTGACATTGTTTCCACTGTTTCCCCATCTATTTCCCATGAAGTGATAGGACCGGATGCCATGATCTTCACTTTCTGAATATTGAGCTTTAAGCCAACATTTTCACTCTCCTCTTTCACTTTCATTGAGGCTTTTTAATTCCTCTTTACTTTCTGCCATAAGGGTGGTGTCATCTGCATATCTGAGGTTATTGATATTTCTCCCGGCAATCTTGATTCCAGCTTGTGCTTCTTCCAGTCCAGCGTTTCTCATGATGTACTGTGCATATAAGTTAAATAAGCAGAGTGACAATAGACAGGCTTGACGTACTCCTTTTCCTATTTGGAACCGTCTGTCGTTCCATGTCCAGTTCTAACTGTTGCTTCCTGACCTGCATACAGATTTCTCAAGAGGCAGGTCAGGTGGTCTGGTATTCCCATCTCTTTCAGAATGTTCCACACTTTATTGTGATCCACACAGTCAAAGGCTTTGGCATAGTCAATAAAGCAGAAATAGATGTTTTTCTGGAACTCTCTTGCCTTTTCCATGATCTAGTGGATGTTGGCAATTTGATCTCTGTTTCCTCTGCCTTTTTGAAAACCAGCTTGAACGTCAGGGATTTCATGGTTCACGTATTGCTGAAGCCTGGCCTGGAGAATTTTGAGCATTACTTTACTAGCATGTGAGATGAGTGCAATTGTGCAGTAGTTTGAGCATTCTTTGGCATTGCCTTTCTCTGGAATTGGAATGAAAACTGACCTTTTCCAGTCCTGTGGCCACTGCTGAGTTTCCCACATTTGCTGCATATTGAGTGCAGCACTTTCACAGCATCATCTTTCAGGAATTGAAATAGCTCAACTGGAATGCCATCACCTTCACTAGCTTTGTTCGTAGTGATGCTTTCTAAGGCCCACTTGACTTCACATTCCAGGATGTCTGGCTCTAGATGAGTGATCACACCATCATGATTATCTGGGTCGTGAAGATTTTTTTTGTACAGTTCTTCTGTGTATTCTTGCCACCTCTTCTTAATATCTTCTGCTTCTGTTAGGTCCATACCATTTCTGTCCTTTATCAAGCCCATCTTTGTATGAAATATTCCCTTGATATCTCTAATTTTCTTGAAGAGATCTCTAGTCTTTCCCATTCTGTTCTTTTCCTCTATTTCTTTGCACTGATCACTGAAGAAGGCTTTCTTATCTCTTCTTGATATTCTCTGGAACTCTGCATTCAGATGCTTATATCTTTCCTTTTTCCTTTGCTTTTCACCTCTCTTCTTTTCACAGCTATTTGTAAGGCCTCCCCAGACAGCCATTTTGCTTTTTTGCATTTCTTTTCCATGGGGATGGTCTTGATCCCTGTCTCCTGTAAAATGTCAGGAACCTCATTCCATAGTTCATCAGGCACTCTATCTATCAGATCTAGGCCCTTAAATCTATTTCTCACTTCCACTCTATAATCATAAGGGATTTGATTTAGGTCATACCTGAATGGTCTAGCAGTTTTCCCTACTTTCTTCAATTTGAGTCTGAATTTGTTAATAAGAAGTTCATGATCTGAGCCACAGTCAGCTCCTGGTCTTATTTTTGTTGACTGTATAGAGCTTCTCCATCTTTGGCTGCAAAGAATATAGTCAATCTAATTTCGGTGTTGACCATCTGGTGATGTCCATGTGTAGAGACTTCTCTTGTGTTGTTGGAAGAAGGTGTTTGCTATGACCAGTGCATTTTCTTGGCAAAACTCTATTAGTCTTTGCCCTGCTTCATTCCGCATTCCAAGGCCAAATTTGCCTGTTACCCCAGGTGTTTCTTGACTTTCTACTTTTGCATTCCAGCCCCCTATAATGAAAAGGACATCTTTTTTGTGTGTTCGTTCTAAAAGGTCTTGTAGGTCTTCATAAAGCTGTTAAACTTCAGCTTCTTCAGCATTACTGGTTGGGGCATAGACTTGGATAACTGCGACATTGAATGGTTTGCCTTGGAGATGAACAGAGATCATTCTGTCATTTTTGAGATTGCATCCAAGTACTGCATTTTGGACTCTTTGTTGACCATGATGGCTACTCCATTTCTTCTGAGGGATTCCTGCCGACAGTAGTAGCCTTATACCAGCAAAATATGATTGCTACATAGGGAGCACTTGCTATGTGCCGGACACCGAATTAAGCATTTCATTTATTATTTAATTTAAAACACACAGTAAACTTATGAGTTATTCTTATCCCTTTTAACAAATGATGAAAGTGAATCTCGGCCAGATTAAGCACATTTCCTAAAGTCTCATAGGTCTTAAATATCACCAGTGGCTTGTGAACCCAGTTCCATTAGAGCCTCTCCCTGAGCCCTTTCCCACACCACAGTAGCCCTCATATAGAACAACATGTGTGATATTGGAATATAGTGTGACTCTACAGGCTATGGTTTTTCCAGCGCTCATGTATGGATGTGAGAGTTGGACTGTGAAGAAGGCTGAGTGCCAAAGAATTGATGCATTTGAACTGTGGTGTTGGAGAAGACTCTTGAGAGTCCGTTGGACTGCAAGGAGATCCAACCAGTCCATTCTGAAGGAGATCAGTCCTGGGATTTCTTTGGAAGGAATAAGGCTAAAGCTGAAACTCCAGTACTTTGGCCACCTCATGCAAAGAGTTGACTCATTGGAAAAGACTCTGATGCTGGGAGGGATTGGAGGCAGGAGGAGAAGGGGACGATGGAGGGTGAGATGGCTGGATGACATCACTGACTCAATGGACATGAGTCTGAGTGAACTCTGGGAGTTGGTGATGGACAGGGAGGCCTGGTGTGCTGATACATGGGGTCGCAAAGAGTCGGACACAACTGAGGAACTGAACTGAACTGAACTGAACTGAACTGAGGGTGTGCAGAAGGGAAGAAACAATTGAAGGGAATTGGTGTCAGCTCAGCGAGAAGAGGAAAATGAAGAAGGGACATGAAGGAACCATGAAAGTCCTTTAGCTCATCTGTAGTAAACTCTGTTTGGACAGAAGATGATTGGATAAAATAAATAAATATTTTATATTTGTCAGCTACAAATTGGCACTTGCCATGGGCACTTGCCAGCTACCTCTACAAGGATTAAATCATGTGTTGCTATGACTGCTGGCCTCAACACCCCATGAAAGGAGTTCAGGATGGAAAGTAGGAATGAGGCTCTCTGTGCTCATGGTAAAAACTGGCAGAATGAGTCTACAGATGGTTAGTTACTTTCAGGGGCTGATTTGTTGAGCCCAATTCTAATATCCTATTGTATCTAGAAAAGCGCTAAATCCCTTCATGGTGATATCTACTCTTTGTGACTAGCAGAAATCTACAAAAATATGTGTTGATTATACGTATTCCCCCTTTACCAAAATCACATATATACTGACCTTCTCCTCTACCTCTTGGGAGTGATTTACCAGAGATACCTGAAATGCTGTCTCCCAGGCTACAGTCCTTATTTTGCCCCCAAATAAAACTTGTAACTCATCCATTGTGCATTTTTATTAAGCCAACACATCACCTTCAAAGTGCTGGTAGACTCAAAGTTGACTAATATTAATAATGTATTCTTGCTGGAAATGTAGTCTGTCTTAGGTGTCATCAGATGGGGAAGGATGTGACTAAAGATCTGGGAGAATGGTGGAAACTTCAGAGGATCAGCTGAGATGAGTGTGAGTCTACAGTCTCCAGCTTGACATTTGAGTTCTGATTTCATGAAAACTGGAGTCATTTTATAGTTTTACTATTTCTTCACTTCCTAGGCCTCTCATATGTCAATAAACCTAATAAAAAACAAGGTTATTATTAAGGATGAATTACACGATTCTTACGTCGAGCAGACATCTAGGCTTGCTAGTTTTCAACATACAGAGACTGAAATATTTATAAGCAAGTCCAAATGAAACCTGAAATTTGCTTTAAAATATTCCAGGGGAAGAAAAAAGTAGTGAACTAGATGAAACAAGAATGGCCTATTATTGATAATTATTGAAGTTGTATAATAGAAAGGCTCTTCACAACATTTCTCTTCTTTCCATAATAAATATAACAGATAGAAAAATGTATAAGACAGAGAATTCTGATCAAGATATATATATATGTGTGTGTGTACATATATCCATATACATCTCCACTCACACATGTCTCCATCCATTCTAAACAGACCACCATTATTTTGAACTTGTGTGTGTGTGTATATATATTTGTAGTACTGAATTCATATAATGTTTAATCAGTCTGTTAAAAGGCAGAATTCTGCCCCTGATACTTTAACTTAGTTTCCCCTTCTGTGCACTCACTTTTGTAGAAATAATATTCTTCCCTTTATTTGACATTTAATATCAAAATTTCATATTATGAATTAAGTAATACACTGGGGAGAGCTGAGCTGTGTTTCAGAAACAAGACTGTAAGACCTCTGTAAGATTTTCTCAACAGTCTTAAGTTGAGGAAGATTTAAGGATTTATTCTGCCTTTCAGCATTAGCTTCGTAAATACTTGCCCATTCCCTTTAAGAGTAAAGAAAGGATTTCTTTTTTTAACATGGAAACACAGCACCTGGAGTGCCCTAGATGCTGTAAAACAACATTTTGGAGAAAAGCAGAGATTCTATTTCTGAAGCTTGTCATTTTAGCTTTAGACAATTCAAACAATTCAGATACAGTTTTCTTCAACCATTAATAATAAAAACGGGAACTTTCTGAAAATCTTGTGACAATGAACTAGTTACTTTGAAGTAAAAGGCAATCTGTGAAAACTTTAGGAGGAGGAACGATAACAGGGAATATATATTTAAAGTGAGAATTATAGAGATAATCAAAGGCAACGAGGGCAGAATAAAATAAGCTAAAGAAAACTGGCTGAAACCTGGCAGCTATACATTGGGTTAGGCTTACTCAAGTTTGTAGCTCCAACTGTACGAAAGAGAAAAACAGAGGGAGCTTGGGTGATGAAGCACTAAGCTAACCCCTTCTCTGTCTCATCAGAGTATTGCATATTAAGACCACTCAATGCTGGTAAAAGCATACTTTGTTATTTTTAAGGTGCATTAAAAAAAATTTTAATGAAGTTTGGTAACCTGTGTATATATAAGTTTCCCAATTAGCACAAATGAGTCATGCTTTATAAATATCTCAAAAAAACTGAGACTTTAAGTATAATTGCTGAGTTTTTTTTAATAACAATTCCTTTGTGTCAGCAAGTAATATAAATTTGAGTTGCCAGACATATATGCAAACACTGTGGCTCCAACCCTACCTCAGAGGCATAAATTGCCCTGTGAACCTAATTTCAGTGGACAGGAGATTAAATAATCAGATGATATTTAAAAGTGAATGGATATCTGCTATTCTCCTAATAAAGCATCAAGATGAATAAAAAAATAAGCATTTTATTTCTTATACAAATATTTTGTTTTATCTATACGGATTCCTACATTCTTCTAAAATGGTATAGATTCGTCACTAAAACAATAATGAGAAATGAAAATATATGTAAAGACTTTTATGTTATGGAAAAAATATATAACTTTTAGGTATGCTGCAATGATTATAGTCGTATGTTCTGAATTTATCTGAGTAGCCAAATTATTAAAATATGTGGGCCTTGAAATAAAGTTGAACAACAGGCGATTCACTGAAAATAATTCAGTGGTAATAATTATGGACCAAAAAAGAAAAATCCTAGGCAGACCTTTGGTTTCATATGTTTAATGAGGGGCTAATTTTTTTTTTCAATGCACTACAGTGATCATTTGGCAAGATATAACAAAAGAATAGAATGGGTTCCAATTATCAGTGTAGAATGCCAGTCACACTTCATTTTTAATCCACCACACCAAGAAATATAGCACACTAGGACAGCAACTGAAGATAAATTGCTATTTCTATTTTTTGAGTTAAATCTCTCTGTCTCTGAGTAATTAAAAGTTCTGAACTTTGAAGGGTTTTATTTGAAGACTAAGCTATAGGCTTTTCCTTTTTAAACTTTTAATTTAGGTCCATAATTCCTTATCAAGCATCATCTGTGTTACTGTTCAGTATTTTCTGGTCTAACCTTTCTGGAAGAGGATTAGTGTGAGGTTCATAATATAATCATGTAACTCTAATTGGTGTGAATAAATTATACATCACTTGGGCAATTTTTTAGCATTCGAGAACTCATATGACATAATTAAAATTCAATTATTTAATTGCTAATTGGAATTAATCAGGTTATTCTGGTTTCAAGATAATATATAGTAAATACTTCACAGAATATAAAGTCAGCCTTATTTTCACAGTTTTGATGTTTATAATGTAAAAAGCATTATGCATAAGAATTAAACACATTAGAATTATGAAGTAAAAGGATAGATTGTAATAGACATGTCTAAATGATTAGCTTACACATCCAAAAGTCTGAAGTCCCTTTTCTAGTCATTTGCTTGGAAGGAAACACACATTTCTCATGAGCTTATCCTTATTCAAAATTACTTTAGAATTGCTTTACCCACATTCCCAGCCACAAAAGTAAAATCAGATTCATTTCTGGCCAAAAATAGTATCAGCTAGTTTGATCAGGTACATTATTCACTAGAATGACACCTGGAACTTCGTTTCAGTATTTCAAAAGGAAACCCATTCTCAAAGAGTGGAGATTTATCAACCTTAAAATATACTGATTGTGTCTCATGTTTTAAAGGAAGTTCATGTAAAAAGAATAATTATGACATCCTTTAAATTATACAATTCTCAGGTATTTAATTTGATTCAGAGTATTGACAATTGAATATACATACTAGAGACTTTGTTGACATTTTAGACATATTTTATTCCTCTTCAACATCAATAAAATAGCATCTCACAAATAGTAGATGCTTTAAAATACAAAGCTTCTTTTTTAAGCACTTGTCAAAGCCAAGCTGGAATTTGGTGTGCCATTTGATTTTTGAAGCTTTAAAGTAGTAAACATGGAACTGGCTCAGAATCACCTCAAGTTGTGACTATCCTGCTCTCTCTCCTACATATATATACACCTGGACACACCTACACATATACAAGTAAGATTACCTTAATAATCATTGTTACCTATGATTAAGTCATCAATATAATACCAAATATACCTAAGGTGACATTAATGACTTTGATCAAATTATATAAGCAGAATTTTTATCTAGTCATCTAAATTTGTTTTAGAAAGATGTTGGTTAAAATACCAATATTCTCAATCTATATCCCTTACTTTATAAGGCTCATAAGAACTTTCTCAGCTATATGCTGTAATTACTATTGTGAATAAACTTATTTTTGGTGTAGTGCTCAAATCAAGCACAACCCCATGGATCCTTCCTGGGTACAAAAGCCTTTCCATGTCCCCCTTCCTGGGTTTGTAAGAAAAGACTTCAGCTTCTCAGAAATTCTGAGTTCTAAAAGGCAGATTCAAACAGTTCAAACAGTTACTAATCAGGGCCTGGACGGAATGCAGAAACAAAGGAAAGTCAGTCAAGAAACAATAGTAGAGCAATAAAGTAAGGTCCTGGTTCCTCCTGAAGGGAAATAGATAACAATGTATCTTTGAGTTCCTCTGCAGGAACTAATTCTCCAAGTGGAAGATGCTAACTTCAGGTTGAGCACAAGATTCCTGGAAAACCACCTGTTACCTCACCACCAACTATCAGAAGAAAGTCATGCGCCCTGAAGCCTTCATCCTAATTCTTGCCTATAAAAACTCTTCTGGAATTCTCGCATGGTCCACAGACTGGGAGTCCACTTGCCAATACAGAAGACGAGGTTCTATCCCAGGTCCGGGAAGATTTCACATGCTGTGGAACAGCTAACTGCATGCGCCACAGCTACTGAGCCCATGCTCTAGAGCCAGCAAACCACAGCTTCTAAATCCATGCACTGCAATTACTGAATCCTGAGCACTACTAGAGCCCGTGCTCTGCAACGAGAAGGTATCGTGATAAGAAGCCTGCACACCATCATGAAGAGTAGCCCCCGCTTGCTGCAACTAAAGAAAGCCCTTATGCAGCAATGAAGACCTAGCACAGCCTAAAATAAATAAAAATGTAGACATATAAATAAATAAAACTTAAAAAGCAAAAACTCTTTCCCAAAACCATCAGGGGGTTTGTGGTTTTTGAGCACAAGCCACCTGTTCTCCTCATTTGACTCTGCAATAAACCCATCTGTTCTCTAAAACTTCAAGCTTTGATTGGTTTAGCCTCATCATGCTTTGAGCACACAAACTTGGATTCGACAACAGTTTCATGAGTCATTAACTCAAACAAAATTTTCCTGGTAAAATATTTTATGGGTGGATATTGTCAACTTTGATGGGTTAAATGAAGTTTGATTGGATGTAATAAATAATGGAGTAGCCAGCATAGTCAACAAGAGTCTGAAATGCAGTACTTGGATGCAGTCTCAAAAACGACTGAATGATCTCTGTTTATTTCCAAGGCAAACTGTTCAGTATCAGAGTAATCCAAGTCTATGCCACAACCATTAATGCTGAAGAAGCTATAGTTGAATAGTTCTATGAAGACCTACAAGACCTTCTAGAACTAACACACAAAAAAATGTCCTTTTCATTATAGGGAACTGGAATGCAAAAATAGGAAGTCAAGAGATACCTGGAGAAATAGGCACATGTGGCCTTAGAGTACAGAATGAAGCAGGGCAAAGGCTAACAGAGTGCTGCCAAGAGAACACACTGGTCAGAGCAAGAACCCTCTTCCAACAATACAAGAGAAGACTCTACACATGTCCTCACCAGATGGTCAATACCTAAGTAAGATTGATTATAGTCTTTGCAGCCAAAGACAGAGAAGCTATACTCTATAGAGTCAGCAAAAAGAAGACTGGGAGCTGACTGTGGCTCAGATCATGAACTCCTTATTGCCAAATTCAGACTGAAATTGAAGAAAGTAGGGGAAAACATCAGACCATTCAGGTATGACCTAAATCAAATCCCTAATGATTATACAGTTTAAGTATAAAGGACTAGATCTGATAGAGTGCCTGATGAAGTATGGATGAAATTTTGGTACAGGAGGCAGTGATCAAGACCATCCCCAAGGAAAAGAAATTCAAACAAGGCAAAATCGTTGCCCAAGGAAGCCTTTAAATAGTTGAGAAAAGAAGAGAAGCTAAAGGCAAAGAAAAACGGAAAGGTATACCCATTTGAATGCAGAGTTCCAAAGAATAGCAAGGAGACATAAAAAACCCGTCTTCAGAATCAATGCAAAGAAACTGATGAAAACAATAGAATGGGAAAGACTAGAGATCTCTTCAAGGAAATCAGAGAAACCAAGGGAACATTTCATACAAAGAAGGGCACAATAAAGGACAGAAATGGTATGGACCTAATAGAAGCAAAACATATTAAGAAGAGGTGGCAAGAATACACAGAAGAACTATACAAAAAAAGATCTTCATTACCCAGATAACCACAATGGTGTGATCACTCATCTAGAGCCAGACATCCTGGAATGTGAAGTCAAGTAAGCCTTAAGAAGCATTACAACGAACAAAGCTAGTGGAGGTGATGGAATTCCAGTTGAGCTATTTGAAATCCCAAAAGATGATCCTGTGAAAGTGCTATACTCAATATGTCAGCAAATTTGAAAACTCAGCAGTGGCTATAGGACTGGAAAAGGTCAGTTTTCATTCCAATCCCAAGGAAAAGCAATGACAAAGAATGTTCAAACTACCACACAATTGGACTCATCTCATGTGCTAGCAAAGTAATGCTCAAAATTCTCTCAGCCAGGCTTCAACACTATGTGAACCGTGAACTTCCAGATGATCAAGCTGGATTTAGAAAAGGCACAGGAACCAGAGATCAAATTGTCAACATCTGCTAGATCATCAAAAAAGCAAAATAGTTCCAGAAAACATCTATTTCTGCTTCATTGACTATGCCAAAGCCTTTGACTGTGTGGATCACAATAAAATGTGGGAAATTCTGAAAGAGATGGGAATACCAGACAACCTGACCTGCCTCTTGAGAAACCTATATTCATGTCAGGGAGCAACAGTTAGAACTGGACATGGAACAACTTACTGTTTCCGAATAGCAAAAGGAGTATGTCAAGGCTGTATATTGTTACCCTGTTTATTTAACTTATATGCAGAGTACATCATGAGAAACACTGGGCTGGAAGAACAACAAGCTGGAATCAAGATTGCTGGGAAAAATATCAATAACCTCAGATATGCAGATGACACCACCCTTATGGCAGAAAGTGAAGAGGAACTAAAAAGCCTCTTGATGAAAGTGAAAAAGGAGAGTGAAAAATTTGGCTTAAAGTTCAACATTCAGAAAACTAAGATCATGGCATCTGGTCCCATCACTTCATGGGAAATAGATGGGGAAACAGTGGAAACAGCAGCAGACTTAATTTTTTGGGCTCCAAAATCACTGCAGTTGGTGATTGCAGCCATGAAATTAAAGAATGCTTACTCCTTGGAAGGGAAGTTATAACCAACCTAGATAGCATATTAAAAAGCAGAGACATTACTTTGCCAACAAAGGTCCGTCTAGTCAAGTCTATGGTTTTTCCAGTGGTCATGTATGGATGTGAGAGTTGGACTGTGAAGAAAACTGAGCCCCGAAGAATGGATGCTTTTGAACTGTGGTGTTGGAGAAGATTCTTGAGAGTCCCTTGGACTGCAAGGAGATCCAACCAGTCCATCCTAAAGGAGATCAGTCCTGGGTGTTCATTAGAAGGACTGATGCTGAGACTGAAACTCCAATACTTTGGCCACCTGATGCGAAAAGCTGACTCACTGGAAAAGACCCTGATGCTGGGAGGGATTGGGGGCAGGAGGAGAAAGGGACGACAGAGAATGAGATGGCTGGATGGCATCACCGACTCAATGTACATGTGTCTGGGTGAACTCTGGGAGTTGGTGATGGACAGGGAGTCCTGGTGTGCTGTGATTCATGGGGTTGCAAAGAGTCAGACACAACTGAGTGACTGAACTGAACTGAACTGAACTGAACTGAAAATCACTGCAGATGGTAACTGCAGCCATGAAATTAAAAGACACTTCCTCCTTGGAAGGAAAGCTATGATCAACCTGACAGTATATTAAAAAGCAGAGACATTACTTTGTCAACAAATGTCCGTCTAATCAAAGCTACGTTTTTTCCAGTTGTCATGTATGGGTGTGAGAGTTGGACTATAAAGAAAGCTGAGTGCTGAAGAATTGATGCTTTTGAAATGTGTTGTTGGTGAAGACTCTTAGTCCTTTGGACTGCAAGTAGATTCAACCAGTCTATCTTAAATGAAATCTGTCCTGAATATCCATTGGAAGATTGATGCTGAAGCTGAAACTCCATTTTGGCCACCTGATGCAAAGAACTAACTCATTTGAAAAGATACTGATACTGGGAAAGATTGAAGGAGGGAGAAGGAGACGATAGTGGATGAGATGGTTGGATGGCATCACTGACTCGATGGACATGAGTTTAAGTAAGCTCCAGGACAGCGAATTCCGGCATGCTGCAGTCAATGGGGTTGCAAAGTGTTGGACACTGCTGAGCAACAGAACTGATCTGAACTGAATAAATTTATTGCAATAGAGTGACAGTTATTTTCTTTACTTAAAATAATATACTAGACTTTGGTCCAAAGTAAAACTGGAAGTTGATACATTACTAAAACAACTAAAGAGAAAGTAAAGATTATAAGTAACTCACGATCAAGTCTATCATGCCAAAAATTTTGTTCTCAATTATTTTACATACTGTAATTTTCTTTTTTATATTTTTGAATTGAAAGATAACTTTCTAATGCCTGTGAAAAAATGTTCATATTCTATGGCAAGACAAGAAACACTTAAACAAAAATTTTTCTCTGCCCCTTTGATTTCCTCTCTCCCCTCTAGTTTGTATTGTGTATCAACATTACACATGAACCAAACCTTCCCATTCTAAAGGAGATCAGCCTTGGGTGTTCTTTGGAAGGAATGATGCTAAAGCTGAAACTCTAGGACTTTGGCCACCTCATGTGAAGAGTTGACTCATTGGAAAAGACTCTGATGCTGGGAGGGATTGGAGGCAGGAGGAGAAGGGGACGACAGAGGATGAGATGGCTGGATGGCATCACCGACTCACTGGACGTGAGTCTGAGTGAACTCCGGGAGTTGGTGATGGACAGGGAGGCCTGGCGTCCTGCGATTCATGGCATCGCAAAGAGTCGGACACGACTGAGTGACTGAACTGAACTGAAACCTCCCCCATCTGTAGAAATACCTACCCAACCATAAAGAGCAACATTCTTTTAGCACCAATAAGACAGCATCTTAAAATATAACATCCTTCTAACCATGACACTCAGAGCTGGATTGTGTAAACTGTCAATAATACATCATTTAATATATAGCCCTCTGTCTCACAAAGCTTATGTAACTGTGCCTTGACTTCTAATATATGGAACAGTTCTTGGAGCTTTCCAAGATGCTTTTCCTGGGTTATAATCCTCAGTTTGGTTTGAATAAAATTTTCCATTTCTTTCATAGATTAACTGATTAATTTTTTTCTGACAATTTAAAGTACTCAGTTGTTTTCTAGCCATAACTTCTTGTGGCTGAAGGATTGCTTAAAAAACTTCAGAGGCTTTCTATAAAATAAATAGAAAATTTCTGTGATGAACAAGTAAAAAGTTTTACTGAGATTATAGCCTAAACTGCATATCATAATATAAAGTTTTCACAGCAAGTAAAGTTACCTTATGGTTTAGTTTATATAATGCTGCCATAAAATATAAGCTGTACTTCATTAAATGCAAATGTATATGTGCTTTTCAGTTAAAGCTGCTTATTTTATAATATTTAGTCATATATTCAAAGGCTCTACCATATAGGATACAATGTCCTCCAGAAATCCAGATGTAAAATTTAAAAGCCCAGGCAGATGTAAACTTAAAAAGTCATTATCATGCTGTCAATGCTACATCAGAGGAAGCAGCATCCGTCTAGGTACACAAACCACAACTCCTACATGTTCCTTGTCCCTTAGTTCAGTAAGTCTGCAGTCCTATACACTATTCACTTTAGGAGCAGATTTGCTGTTAAACTAATGAGGCTTTGACTTTAGGGCACTTCATTTGCTTAGTCTCTTCTAAGGCTTTGAAATACGCTGTAGAAATATGGGGGGGGGGAAGCATTATAGATTTGTGCTGGGCATTTAATAAAATATTATGTTTTTTCTCTAAAATTTTGTTTAAAAATGTAGTAATGGTTATCACTTTATAAAATCAATATTTTGAAAAAAGAAAAATAAGAAAGAAAATAGTTTGATTTTTTTCTCATTCAAAGTATTCACTTTTCACTAACTTTTGCATTTGTAATTTTCTATATTTTCCCAAAGATTTATAAATTATAAAAGTTTCTGAGATCATAAAACTTAACTCCATTGCTTAATATCTCCTTTTACCCAACCCTCTTTATTCTAGACTCTGAGAAGTTTTCTTATCTGATTTCCATTATTTTCAATATTGCTCATCAATTTTTTCTAAATAGAAACTTGTGCTATAAGGTATGCAATAGTTATGATTATGTTACAATTCCTTTCCCAAGATCTTAATAATTTTCCACTGACCAAAGGGTAGAGTATACAGGCTTGTCTAGTGGCTCAGACAGTAAGGAAACCACCTGCAATGAAGGAAACCTGGGTTTAATCCCTGGGTCGGGAAGATCTCCTGGAGGAGGGCATGGCTTCCCACTCCAGTATTCTTGCCTGGAGAACCTGGTGGGCTACAGTTCTTGGGGATGCCAACTGTCAGACACACCTGCGTGACTAACACTTTCACTTTCAAAGGGTAGATTGTAAATCTGTAATATATTTATAGATGTTAACAGTTTTCTATTGCTGCTGTAACAAACTACCACAAATTAGGGGCTTAAAACAACACAAATTTATGTTACAGTCCTTGAGATCAGAAATTCCAAAATCAACATATCATCAGGATTCTTAAGGCTCTGGAGGAGAGGATGATTGCTCACTTTTTCCAGCTTTTGGAGGAGGCTACGTGCATTCCTTACTTTATGGTGCCTTTTTCCATCTTCAAAGCCAACTGTGTAATATCTTCAAAATTCTCTTTCTTCCTGACTTTGGCTTCCCTTATCTCCTCTGATTCTGACTCTCCTGCATTTTCTTCCTCTAAGCCAATGTAATTATAATGAGTCCACTGATAACCCAGTGGAATCTCTCTGTCACAAGATTATAAAATTAATTACATTTTCAAAGTCTCTTTTGTTATATAAACTAACATGTTCACATATCCTGGGAAAGTGGACACTTCCAAAGGCTCTTATTTTGTCCATCATACATACATCATATTTAGCTTCTAACTAATGCCTCTGTGTGCTGTACTCAGTTACGCAGTTATGTCCAACTCTTTGTGCCCCTATGGACTGTAGCCCACCAGGCTCCTGTGTCCATGGGGTTTGTTAAGCAAGGATACAGGAGTGGGTTGCCATTTCCTCTTCCAGGGGATCTTCCCAAACGAAGGATCAAACTGAAGTCTTTCTCGTCTTCTGCATTGCAGGCAGATTCTTTACCGCTGAGACATCCAGGAAGCCCCAGCTAATACCGCTGTTCTAAATTTGTCATCACATATATGTGTTAGGAAGATGGCAATGACAACCCTGTATGCAAGACAGGAAAAAAGACACAGATGTGTATAATGGACTTTTGGACTCAGAGGGAGAGGGAGAGGGTGGGATGATTTGGGAGAATGGGAATTCTAACATGTATACTATCATGTAAGAATTGAATCGCCAGTCCATGTCTGATGCAGGGTGCAGCATGCTTGGGGCTGGTGCATGGGGATGACCCAGAGAGATGTTGTGGGGAGGGAGGTGGGAGGGGGGTTCATGTTTGGGAACACATGTAAGAATTAAAGATTTTAAAATTTAAAAAATAAAAAATTAAATTAAAAAAAAAAAAAAGAAACGAAAAATAAATAAATAAATAAATAAATTTGTCATCACATACCACCCCCTAACACCACATGGCAGTCTTCAAAATAATAACCTTAATAAAAAGTAATATAATTGAGTTGTGATAACATGGACATCACCAGCTGGTCAACACTGAAATCAGATTGATTATATTCTTTGGAGCCAAAGATGGAGACGCTCTATAGAGTCATTAAAAACAAGACCAGGAGCTGACTGTGGCTCAGATCATGAACTCATTATTGCCCAATTCAGACTTAAATTGAAGAAAGTGGGGAACACCACTAAACCATTCAGGTACGACCTAAATAAAATTCCTTATGATTATACAGTGGAAGTGAAAAATAGATATAAGGGACTAGATCTGATAGACAGAGTGCCTGAAGAACTATGGACAGAGGTTCGTGACAAGGTACAGGAGACAAGATCATCCCCAGGGAAAAGAAATGCAAAAAGGTAAAATAGCTGTCTGAGGAGGCCTTACAAATAACTGCAAAGAAGAGAAGTGAAAAGCAAAGGAGAAAAGGAAAGATATACTCATTTGAATGCACAGTTCCAAAGAATAGTAAGGAGAGATAAGAAAGCCTTCCTCCACGATCAATGCAAAGAAATAGAGGAAAACAATAGAAAGGAAAAGACTGGAAATCTCTTCAAAAAAAATTAGAGATACCAAGGGAACATTTCATGCAAAGATGGGCTCAATAAAGGACAGAAACGGTAGGGACCTGAAAGAAGCATAAGATATTAAGAAGAGGTGGCAAGAATACACAGAAGAACTGTACAAAAAAGATCTTCATGACCCAGTTAATTACAATGGTGTGATTACTCACCTAGAGCCAGACACCCTGGAATGTGAAATCAAACAGGCCTTAGGAAGCATCACTACAAACAAAGCTAGTGGAGGTGCTGGAATTCCAGTGGAGCTATTTCAAATCCTGGAAGATGATGCTGTGAAAGGGCTGCACTCAATGTGCCAACAAATTTGGAAAACTCAGCAGCTGCCACAGGACTCAAAAAGTCAGTTTTCATTCCAATCCCAAAGAAAGGCAATGCCAAAGAATGCTCAAACTACCGCACAACTGCACTCATCTCACACGCTAGCAAAATAATGCTCAAAATTCCCCAAGCCAGGCTTCAGCAATACGTGAAGCATCAACTTCCAGAAGTTCAAGCTGGTTTTAGAAAAAGCAGAGGAACCAGAGATCAAATTGCCAACATCCACTGGATCATGGGAAAACCAAGAGAGTTCCAGAAAAACATCTATTACTGCTTCATTGACTATGCCAAAGTCTTTGACTATGGGGATCCCAATAACTGGAAAATTCTGAAAGAGATGGGAATACCAGACCGCCTGACCTGCCTCTTGAGAAACCTCTATGCAGGTCAGGAAGCAACAGTTAGAACTGGACATGGAACAACTTACTGGTTCCAAACAGGAAAAGGAGTACATCAAGGTGGTATATTGTCACCAGGCTTATTTAACTTATATGCAGAGTACATCATGAGAAACGCTGGGCTGGAAGAAGCACAAGCTGGAATCAAGATTGCTGGGAAAAATATCAATAACCTCAGATATGCAGATGACACCAACTTTATGACAGAAAGTGAAGAAGAACTAAAAGGCCTCTTGATGAAAGTGAAAAAGGAGAGTGAAAAAGTTGGCTTAAAGCTCAACATTCAGAAAACGAAGATCATGGCATCTGGTCCCATCACTTCATGGCAAATAGATGGGAAAACAGTGGAAACAGTGGCTGACTTTATTTTTCTGGGCTTCAAAATCACTGCAGATGGTGATTGCAGCCATGAAATTAAAAGATGCTTATTCCTTGGAAGGAAAGTTATGACTAACCTAGCTAGCATATTAAAAAGCAGAGACATTACTTTCCCAACAAAGGTCCATCTAGTCAAGGCTATGGTTTTTCCAGTGGTCATGTATGGATGTGAGAGTTGTACTATAAAGAAAGTCAAGTGCTGAAGAACTGATGCTTTTGAACTGTGGTGTTGGAGAAGACTCTTGAGAGTCCCTTGGACTGCAAGGAGATCCAACCAGTCCATCCTGAAGGAGATCAGTCCTGGGTGTTCATTGGAAAGTCTGATGTTGAATCTGAAACGCCAGTACTTTGGCCACCTAATGTGAAGAGCTGATTCATTTGAAAAGACCTTGATGCTGGGAAAGACTGAGGGCAGGAGGAGAAGGGGACAACAGAGGATGAGATGGTTGGATGGCATCACCAACGCAATGGACATGAGTTTGGGTAGACTCCAGGAGTCAGTGTTGGGCAGGGAGCGCTGGTGTGCTGCAGCTCATGGAATCACAAAGAGTCGGACATGACTGAGTGACTGAACTGAATTGAACATGTTAAAGATGCATGCTTTATACTGTCTGGATTTATTTTGATGACACTGTAAAAAATGATTACTCACTTTTTAGAGATTAAAAAATTGAGAGATTTGAGTATATATACATGGGACATGCAGCCAGAGTCTGAACCCAAACTCACCTCTTGGACTCCACACATACCCTAGTAACGCTTGACTCCTATTCCAGTATGTCTGTAGTTCCTCCAAATATTTTTCCTAACACCAGGAAGGGTCCTAACTCTCACTTTTCCTGCACAGCTCTCTCTGCCTTCAAATCTTCACTTAAGACTCAGTTCAATCATTATTCTTCTCTGTATCCTTTTCCAAATCTACTCACCTCTTTGGGATTTCTCATTATATCCACCACGTGCAGTATCCACTTCTCTTGCACATACCACATCATCTCTGAACATTGATTTATCTATATGTCTCCCTTGGTAATACCTGAAGCCCTCTAGGAAAAGGGTCTTGCCTTTAATGCTGTATTCCCAAGCACCTTCTACGATAAATGGAACATAAAAGGCACTTCATGAATGTCTGTTGAATAAAAAGTTGAAATGAAAAGTACAGTAAGTGGTGGTGATTACACTTTACTTAGGAGAGTTATGTCACAGAGGGGTAAACTGGCATAATTTATTTGACAGTCACAGGCATTTCAGCATGGTTGGAGCAGAGCACACAATGGGGATGAGCATCAGGAAGGAGATTTGCAGGGACAGGAAAGGGGCAGATGACTGTATGAAACTAGAAAGTGGAACTTTATCCAGAGGCTCTGGGAATATAATTGCAAAATTTAATCATAACCTGGATACTAAATTTGTACTCTACAGGAATTCTTAACTTAATAATTGATTTCAAGTTCCCATGTAATTATTTTTCCTTCTCCAATTCAGTATAGTAGAATTAAAAGTCAGACAAATCATCAATTTAGTCATCAGTTTTGTCATGAAATAGCTCACTATCAGCACTTCCATTCTGTTAACTCCATGCATCAACAGTTCTTCAAGCAAAGTGAGAAACTGAGACATTGACCTTCTATAGACCTTGGTCCTCTGGATCTGCTTATCAAGGAGAGAGAGGACATGTATTTTTTTACCTTCGTTTGCAAGTTTTGTCAAAGGGAATTCCCTGTGTTTAAGAAATGCCCTAAATGTTAAATGTTTGCGTCACAGAGCAGGTTCAGTAATTAATCACCAGGAATCCAGTAAATGTTTCATAACACACCACGCTATGAGAGCATAAAACAACCCGGATTAGTCTCTACTCTCATCAACTTGAAGACTAAATTAAAACAAAAAAAAGAACAGCTGTGCCCTTCCTAGTCAGTTGAAGGTGTCATACAAGAGACCAGTTGACTTCTACCAGCAGGACTGGAAATAGCAGCTGAAGACACTTATCATTTTTATGGGGGGAACTGGATTATGACTTAGCCTATACAAGAATTGAGCTGAAAATACACACAGGGACACACATACCCATAGATATAAATATATAGCTGGAAAAATACAAGTAGGTATTGTTATGCCAATCTTTGCATATTAAGAAACAGACATTGGGATAGGTTACTTCCAAGATCACAAACTTGGTCAACAGTGGAGCCAACCCTCTACCTTGCTTGTATCAGCCTCTGAAAGCTTTTGCCACATTTTCTTCCTCATCCAAGAGAAATCAATCGAATATTTGTTAGATGTATTTGGTTCTATGAAATAGTCCAATATCTACTCTTGGGAGCTTCTAACTCAAATATCTACAATTTTTCATTCCCTGTCTTATATACCACGGTCTTACTTTATGTCACCTAAGAAACAGGAGGCAACAGAGTTTCAAAGTACCATCTTAAAAACAAACACTTTCCATAAATGATATATGTGGCAGAAAAAGGCTCTTGAACATTGAAATGGGGGTGGGAGGTTTAAAGGGCTGTAATTAGCTGTAAAACTTGACTGTCACTGCAGATTTCAACAGATTTAATTACTTAGATAAACTTATGCTTGTTAGTGCCTGTGAAGTGTTAAGTGCTATGTTAGGCCCTGGAGATTCCATGACAAGCCATAAACACTGACTTTGTCTTTCAAAGAAAATGAATAATTTAATAAAGAATTACAGTAAGGTTTGTTAAGTGCTATGAAAATGTATTTCAGGGGATTTAAAGCTAATTGGGAGTGGTCAGGGAAAGGTTCCAGGTGGAAAAGAGGCTTAAGTTGACACAAAAAAAATGGGTAAGATTTAGTGAGATGAAAAGGTGTGGCTGATGCCAAAATATCATTAAAGAATACAACTTCTAGGAATAAAACACTAAAGCCAAGAGAAGGTGATGATCAGTTATTTAGAAGGCTCTGTCTCTCACAGTTGACTATTCAATGTCAAAAAATAAAAAACCAGAAGTATTTTAACAGGTATGATATTTCATAGTTACAACAAGCCATATAAAAGGTTTAAAAAAATGGAATTTTTCTTGACTAATTTTTCAGCCTCTGTCAGATGACTTACTGTATTAGCTTTCAGGTGAATTCAGTCCTATCCGCAAGTTTTTCGGGACACTTCCGAAGAGTTTAGCCA
Source organism: Capra hircus (assembly GCF_001704415.2). Taxonomy (NCBI): domain Eukaryota; kingdom Metazoa; phylum Chordata; class Mammalia; order Artiodactyla; family Bovidae; genus Capra; species Capra hircus. The sequence continues at coordinate 79,365,119 of NC_030809.1, forward strand.
GTAATTAAGCACATCAGTGAGGACTTCCCTGGTGGCTCAGTGGTAAAGAATCCTCTCGCAATTGCGGGAGATGCAGGACACAGGGGTTCGATGCCTTGTTCGGGAACACCCCCTGGAGAAGGAATGGCAATCTACTCCAATATTCTTATCTGGGACATTCCATGGACAGAGGAGCCTGGCGGGCTACAGTCCATGGGGTCACAAAAGAGTCAGACGCAACTTACTGACTAAACAACAAAAACCAGCAGCGCCTTAGTGATGCTCAAAAGTTCATCTCCATATCACTGCTTTCGCCTTAAGGGCTTTTCCCCCTTTGTCGCTCCCGTCTTATTTTAAATGCTCAGGACATGATCCCTGCATGCCAGTTCTCAGTGGTGGCGTTAGCACAGTGTATGTGGTGCTGGCACGGGAAAGGAGAGGGCTCATTCCTTTAGGATTTTAGCTGAAAAGCACTGTGGTAGGGATCACACAGCTCATCTCCTCAGAATCCAGAGCTGGCCGCTGACCTGTGTGCTAATGTCTCTGTATCTCAGAACTGTAGACAGTGGTGCACATTCAGCCCCCTTCCCCTCTCCATCATCAAGGCACGTGCACTCATCCGCCTGAGTTCCCTTTTCCTTGGGGTGGTTTCCTGGCTCACTCCCCATTGAGACTCCATAGTTCACTCTGGGCCTGTGGGAATTATGCATCTCCTCATCCTACCTTCAGACTTTCGGGAAACTAAGGGGGGTTATCTAAATACCTCTCACACCCAGATGTCACCATCTTTTCCCCAGGGTATAAATGTCGCCTTCCTTTCTTGTGCTGCAGTTGAAAAACAAGAAATCAGTCTCTTCTTTAACCAGGTTTGCACTGATCTTTCCAGGAACTCTCATTCCTTCCTCTTCCTTCCCTGACCCACACTGGCGGAGGAGATGCAAGCACCACTTTTTCCATTCTGCCTTCTTCCACTTCTTCTTTCAGACTCTACTTCTTTCCAGGTTCAGCATTTCTCAAACTCAGCATTACTGTTTTTTGAGGCCAGGTCATTCATTGTTGCAGTGGGCTCTCCTGTGCACTGTGCGGCCTTCAGCAGCATCGTTGGCCTCTACTCACTATTCACTCACAATCGCCTCTCTGATTGGAAAGATCAAAAATGTCTCCAGAGGTTGTTAAATGTTCTGTGGCCAGCAAAATTACCACACATCAGCCCTCCCCATGAAGTAGTAATTTTTTAAGAAATATTTGTATTTCTTTCTTTTTTTTGGCTGTGTGGGGTCTGTGTTGCTGGGAGGGCTTTTCTTTAGTTGCAGCAAGTGGGGGCTACTTTCCAGTTGCAGTGCACAGGCTGCTCATTGTGGTGGCTTGTCTTGTTGCTGAGCATAGGCTCCAGGGCATGCAGGCTCCAGTGGTTGAGTCACATGGGCTTAGTAATCAGGGCTCCCAGGCTCTAGAGCACAGGCTCCATAGTCATGGTGCACGGGCTTGGTTGCCCTATGGCACACGAGATCTTCCCAGACCAGGGATCGGACACCTGTCTCCTGCACTGCCAGGACTCTTCACCACTGAGCCACCAGAGACGCCTCATGAAGCAGTAATTTTGTCTACACTATGGCAAAGGGAATAAACAGATTCTATCAACATAAGTCTATTTAAAACTACTTCAATCTCATGACTGTAACCCGTAGCTATCTTTCTCTGTAACCTCAGGGAGACTACAGACTTGACATCTTTCATTTGCTGAATCCCATAAGCCCTTTGCTTGTTCCCCCAGGACAACTGTAACCCCAAATCTCTTAGAATTAGAGTCTAAGGCCAGTAGAGCAAACACTTCTCACAGGTGGTGCTTTTATGCCATGAACTAAAATTTGAACCACCGTAGTTTTAACAAACATCTAGTAAAGGATTCATAATACACAGTTAAATAGTTTTTATATTTTGGACATTTCTAGATTTTGAACAATGCAATTATTTACTTTTTTTTAAAAATTATGTATACATGTGTAGAATCTGCTTAAAAATTAGCTAAACAACAGCTATATGTCTATCCCCAGATACATCTCATATTAACTAGTTTCACTTTTTTATTCTTTCACATTCAACTTAATTATCATGAGATTGTTTATATTTAGAATCCCAAACTGGTTATTACTCTGTTCCTGATATAGCACATCTTAACTACTTTACTTTCTACCCTCTGTTCCTTCTATTGTGTCAGAGGCAGAATGATTCTTAGAATCAGCCCATATAACTTGTGGTCACACCAAGCTGCTTTTGTTTTATCATGATACACAATCTAGTAGAAAGACTTCTACAAATCACATGCATCATTTTGGTTGGCCTTAGAGAAGTTGTTTTCAATATTATATCTATGTGCTTAGTATTTTTACAATTAACTTATGATATATTTGAGAGTAAGGGAGGAAAGCAATTTGCAGAGGGAATATAACTTTAAGTTTAATGCAAACTAATGTACAATCAATCAGTAGTATTACGAGAGAGAGAGAGAGAGAGAGAGAGAGAGAGAGAATTGCAACTGTTTTGAAATTGCACTAATCTAGTCCATTTTACTGCTCCTACTATAAATGTCTGGGTTTACACATTATTATAAACAGGAATCTAAATCATTGCAACCAGTTTAATGGTGTAAACAAAACATTAATAGGACCAACAAAATTAGGTACAATAATGCATTTTCAAACAAGGGTATTTATCCTGCCATGTTCTAAAACCCAAACACATAACTAACCTGATAGTATTATTCTCAAAGTGTACATTCTACCAAAGACTAATTATTTTTCTATAAAAATTCTGTTACAGGATAAGTTTTAAAAGGTCACTTCTATTGTAAAGCTAATTAAAATTATACATAAAAATTGGTGGTAGTTAAAAATGTGAGTCCTTATTCATTTCAGAAATTTGATATTTAGTACAATTTCAGGTGCATGTGAAAGTCGCTCAGTCATGTATGACTCTGTGCGACCCCATGGACAATACAATCCATGGAATTCTCCAGGCCAGAATACTGGAGTGGGTAGCCTTTCCCTTCTCCAGGGGATCTTCTCAAACCAGGGATCAAACCAGGTCTCCTGTATTGCAGGCGGATTCTTTTCCAGCTGAGCCACAAGGGAAGCCCTCAGGTGTATAGTAGATGCTTAATAAATATATACTGGAATGAATGAAGGAATTTAAATTTTAACCAATAATATGCACATTAAATAAAATAGTGAGAGAGAAAGACCTATGTTATAGTTTGCAAGTGTCTACACAAACTAAGTGTTCCATAAATGCTTGTGGTCTAAACTGAAGATGCTATTATGGAGGAGCTGAAGAGAGAAATCATAGAGCGCTGATAAAAGTTTACTGATAACATAGGGCAGGCTCCTAATGAGCTTGACTTTCCGTTAGTCACACCACTGTGTAAACCCTCCTTCGTGAGAACTTAATGATTCACTTCTGATGAATAGAGAAGGCATAAAGAGATGTTACCTCTGAGATTAGGTGACAAAAGACCATGTTTTTTCATCTCGCTTCCACATCTTCTGGCTCGTCTCACTTGGATGAAGTTAGCTGTCATGTTTTGAGCTGCTTTATGAAAAGACTCAGGTGACAATGAGCTGAGGGTGATTTACAGCAACAACCAGTAAAGTCTTGAGGCCCTCAGTCCAACAACACACAGAAGTGAATCTTAGCAGCAACCATGGACATGATCTTGAAAGCATTTCCTCTCCCAGTAGAACCTCAGCATGACTACAAGCACAGCCAACACCTCAGCTGCAGCCCATGAGCGAACTGGAGTCAGAGGATCCTCTAAGTCATGCCCAGATTTCTAACCCATAGAATCTATGAAATAATAACTGTTGTTGTTTTAAGTTGCTGAGGTTTAAGGTAATTTGTTATGTGGTAATCTATTTCAAAAGAAGAATTCCCTCCCAACCCAACCCAGGAAACAATTCTTGTTTTTGCCTATAATACCATTACAACTCTGAGATCCGTAAATAAGCAAACTCACCTAGAGGTTATACATCTAAAAAGAATAATAAAAATGAACATCGTTTTTCACACAATCACTTCATTATGAGTTTTATCTAACCTCTTGCAAAGAGGTATAACAGTAGAGGGAAAAACTCTAGGACATAGAATAGTGTGAGTAGTTATAAAAAGTGGAAATAACAGTTGGGAAAGAGATGACACCTTAGCTGATAAAAGCAACAGAGAAGGAAATGTGGTTCAGTGTCCGGCCTAGTGCCAATTTCATCACTCAAGACACTGCTGAGCTCTTATAGTACACCATGTCATTGTGCAAAGCTCTGTGATATGAAAAACAGTAACACTTGCGCTGCTCCCAAGAACACTGTAGGATAATGAGCGAGACAGACAGAGACACCCATACACTTCTCACTGTGATGCAAAGTGATGAGTGTTATGGAAGACTTTTGTATGGTGCATTAACAGAAGAAAAGCATTGACTTCTCAGTGGATGTGTTCATTGTGTCTGCTGGGAAGCACATGGTGACACAGAGTTATATGCTTTACTGGGGGTTAACACTCATGGAAAGATGGCATATGGAAAAGCAGAAATGACAAGGGGAGCCTCTGACGAAGACCTAGAGCTAATGATGTCTAGTTCCATGGGGAGCTCCTGAGTACAGATTGTCCTTTCAAGGAGTCCTGCTTCAGATAAAAAGAGAGGTCCTAGTAATAACTGCTGTAATAGTCACCGGCTGGGGCTACTCAGGTCCCGCAGCCTGACAACATGGTTCAAAAGTTGACATGGATCCTAAAGGAGGTGACAGCTGGAGGCTTCAGTCAACTGAGCGCTGTGCGGCTGAGTGCAGTTGTCTCTTTCAAGGAGACCTGGTCCTCCATGGTGGAGAATCAAGGAAGGCTCTCTAAAGCACAGTGTACATGAACTGTGCTTGGAAGGATGGAGGCAAGGGAAGAATGAGACAACAGAGCAGGGGAACGGCATGGTCAGAGACACAGAGGCTTGAGGCAGTACTCAGGCTCAGAAAGGCTGGAGGGAAGAATGCTTGAGGAGAAATAACTATATTTGACTGCAGAGGTGGGCTGGATAAGAAAGCCCATGTGCCACAGAGTTAAAACTTCACCTTAAAAGCAATAAAGGGTTAACAGTTTTGATCAGGGAATTATAATAATCAGATTGACATTTTTATAAACTGTTGTTTAAACCAATATGAGAAAAATAGCCCATGCATTGCAGGTTGCTGAACTCATGAACTGCTTTATAAAACCATAATACATCTGCTCCATGATAATATGTCTGATGAACAGTAAGTATCATATTGTCTTGATTTGTACTGGAAGTGATAATCGGATATATTGACTTTTAAAGGTGGATGTTTCTTGGAAGTTCACTTGAAGTTTCTAGGATGATAAGATAATTAGAGATTAAACTAGTTTCTGGTGAGTTCCTCTGATTTGCCTGATATCTAAGAATCTAAAAAAAAAAAAAAAAAAAAAAAGGCTTGAACTTTGTGTACCACTGGGCTCTGGACCTAAAAAGACTTATTTGACTTACTGTGAGAGATTTAAGAAGAGACAGCAAAGGCAAGACTTCAAGGGCTGTCTGCAGGAGAAATTACCATGGACAAGGAGGCAGGTGGTGGGCTGCATGTATTCAGAAAAGAGCCTGGATATATGAAGGGGTCTGACTTTCTGAGAACGCCTGTGTGGCCTGGGAAGGAAAAATCGCTACTGAAAATAAGGAACCATGTTACCCAAAGTCCCAGACATGCTGAATGTATCCCATTTGTGATAGGGAGCTTTGAAATGACACCCAGTGACACCAGCCCTTGTGTAATCCCAAATTGAGCACAGGCTAGATCTGATTGGGCTTCCCAGCAGTAAAGAATCCGCCTGCCAAAGCAAGATATATAAAAGACATAGGTTCGATCCCTGGGTCAGGAAGTTTCCTTGGAGTAGGAAATGGCAACCCACTCCAGTATTCCTGCCTGGAGATTGCCAGTGACAAGGGAGACTGGCAACTACAGTCTACGAGGTCGCTGAATTGGACACTACTGAGCAACCGAGTACACACGACTGGATCTGGCTATTTGCTTCAAATGAATATAAATGGCAATGGGATGTTAATTCTGAGACTAGACTGTAAAGACTCTTTGTCTGTACCTCACTCTCTCTTTCTAGCTCTTCTCACATTCCTGCTCTGATGAGCTTGGTTATGTTGTGAAGTATCCTATGATGAGACCCAAGTAAGAAAGAACAGGGGACTTCCTCTAGACAACAGCTAGTGAAGGATCAGAATCTGCCAGTGGCCATGTGAGTAAGCTTGAAAGTAGATCCTTCTCCAGTCCAGCTTTTGAATGATACCACAGATCTAAATAGAGCATCCCTGGTGGCTCAGATGGTAAAGAAATCTGCCTGCAATGCAGAAGACCTGGGTTCAGTCCCTGAGCCAGGATGATCCCCTAGAGAAGAGAATGGCTACCCACTCCAGAATTCTTGCCTGGAGAATTCCATGGACAGGGGAGCCTAGCAGGCTACAGTCCATGTGGTCACAAAGGGTCAGACACAACTGAATGACTCACACACACACACACACAGACCCAGGGCAGCTTGGTCATGGCACCTAAATCAGAGAAAGTAGGTAAGCCTGCCTGGATTCTTGACCCACAAAATTGGAGATAATAGCTGTGTGTTATTTTAAGCTACTAAGTTTTGGTGGAATTTGTTGTTGAGCCATAGACAGCTAATACATTATTACAAAAGCACTGGATCCAGAAAGAGAAAAGTTTTCTTACTAGCTAGAGAGAGGCATAAGGTATTTGAACCTGAAACAGGATTCAGGGGGTTCAAATAAAGTGGGAAAATAAGCTCTAAGAATATCAGAGATCACAAAGGTTAGCACACCTTCCTGGAAAATCTGCACAGAGTATAAGCGGCATGCTTGACTGGCAGAGTCAGGTACTTAGTGGTGGGAATCTAGAGGCAGCCTGTGACACCTAAGCTGCAGGTCTGTGAGATATAAGTAGTGATCCTGCTTTTATATGAAGCAGGGTTCTCCTTTCTACCCTCTCAACACTCACCCCCACCCTCCCAAACACATATCTTAAGAAGGGATATGTCTGAGATCCTGCCATTAGAAAGATGTGATGTATTGATCAATTGCAAAATACTCTCACCTTTAAAGGTTCTCTATTTCTTTGCATCTCCATCATGACCAAGCTAGTCCAACTTTCCACTCTCTCCTGTTTGAACTGTTACAAAAGCTGTACAGTTAGACTCATTCTTTATCCTGCTTTAATCCATTTCACATGAAATGCTGGATGCAACAGGGACATTTTCAATATACAAAGAGGATTGGGTATTTTATAAACAATGACTTTCCGTTACATATATTGTGTATAGATATACAGATACATATTCAGTGGCCAAAAAGAAGCCCATGCACCTGACCACTGCTTGTCTTACTAGCTTCATCTTATATAAACTTTGTCATCATCTGCTTCTTTCCCAGATATTTTAAATTTCACAGCCACACTGATCACTCACCAAGCTCTGACAGTTTTACTTCACAAGTATTTCTGAATACACTTCCTCTCCATCAAAACTAGGTCAGTCTCTAGGTTGTATGGTCTGTTTTCTGTCATTTTTTCTAACTTATTTTATAATACTATGTCTGTAAATTGAATATCATGTGATTAGATGCTTCATTCATTAGATATTTACTTTCGTTTCTTTCTTCATTCATTAGAATTTAAGTTTTGTGAGAGCAGAAATCATATGTACCTTGTTTACTCTTATATTCTCAGTACCTAGCATAGTACCAGTTTATATGAGGTACTATTTAGATATTCGGTGAATGAAAAGATAGATAGAACTGAGTAATATTAATATCTCTCCTTTATCCCAGATTCTATTAAATAATGTCCAAACTAGAAACTGAGGACTCTATCTAAGAAGTCTCAGGATCCTTCACCCTTGCACTCCCTCCACAGCCTGGTCTGTCACTCACCAAGCTTTGACAGTTTTATTCCACAAATACTTCTGAGTCCAGTTCCTCTCCATCATGACTACCACAGTTATCTCAATGTAAAATGACAACTTCCTAAATAGACTTCTATAATCTTTTCAAATTTTAAAATAAAATAAAAGAATGACATGGCTTATATTTCTTTTTCGTACAAATTTTGAGGTGTTTTGTAATTAATATATTTAGTTAAATGTGCTTACAATTGACAAGTTTAACACCTTTAATACTCATAATAACACCTTGGTGGAACCTATACTAATTTGCTTATTTATCATTTTTATAAATAAGCAATTGAAATAGTGTATAACTTTTCAAAGGCTGCACGGCTCGTAAGTGAAAGTTACAAGCAGAAGGTGAACATAGTGGGTTTGGAATCAACTGACATAGTGGAACTGGTGAGATAGAATTCTGGTTCCATAGTCCATACTCTATTTTAATATGTATTTTACTTATTTATTCAGCTGCATCAAGTCTTAGTTGTGTCATGCAGGATCTTTCATTCCAGCACATGGATTTAAAAGTCGCAGTGCATAGGCTTAATTGCTCCATAGCATGTGGGATCTTAGTTCCCCAACCAGGGATCAAACTTGCATCTCCTGCATTGCAAGGCAGATTCTTAACCACTAGACTACCAGTGAAGTCCCCATACTCTTAAAACCTCACCTTCCAGCCACTTATTGAAATTCTCCTTCATCTATTTGGCATAATTATATTTCTAAAGCACAGATGTGGCTCTGCCATACTCTCATACCCATCCTACAGCCCTTCCTTGACAAGAGGACAAGATCTAAGCACAACAGTGTGACATACAGGACTTTGCATATTGTGATGTCTTCCACCATCTTATGCTCCTCCTTTGCCATTGCTGGTTTGTGCCTTGCCCTCAAGCCTTATGCAACTGGTCATACATTCCCACACATACTATGTTCTTTCTGGTCTCTGTACACTTGCAGATGCTCTTTTCTTCCTCTGGAAAACCTTCCCTCATTCTGAGCTCAGAGGCTTAGATAAATGTCACTTATCCTTCAAGATTAACCTCAGCTACTCCTTTATCCAGGTGACTTTCCACTGCTGGTTGTCTTTCCTCTATACAACAATTATTTCACTTTCTCTATCATTTTGAAGGCTTTTTTTTTTTTTTTTTTTTGCATATGTGCTTTCTTCTCAATGGGCTGTAAACACTTGAAAGCAAGAACTGTATCTCATATTTTGACATTCAGTAGCAATCACCATGACTGACACATGGCAGGCATCAAAAAGTAATTGTCAAAGAGAACTAAGAGGGAATGGATAGGAGGCAGAGAGGAAACAAATCTCTATTGATTTAGATCAAACACTATAGCAGACATTTCAAACTTGTCATTTCATCCAAGACTTTGCAAAAAATATGATCTAGGTGGTATGGCAATTATTTATTTAATAGAAAAAGAAACAAATGTTCATTGAAACTAAACAACTTGTTCAGTTTTTCTTTAATAGTAGAATTTAAATGTAGCTTTGACTCTATAAAACAGTACATTCCCTGGATATTATGTATAGTCCAGCTTTCCTGGGAAAAATATTTTTATAATAATAGCTACCATTTATGGTGTAATTACCATATCTAACATATTCCACCCAAACACATTCTTTTTATTCATTTATATTCATTCCAGTGAGTGTTTATTAAGCACATGCTGTAATCAGACAATATTCTAGTAAACTGGGATATAGCAGTAAATAAGACAGAAAAAAAATCCCTTCTGTTCTTGGAATTTGCATTTAAGAAGAAAAGGAGAAAGATGGTAAATTAATATATTCATGAAATATATCAGTTGGTTAATAAACACTATGGAAAAAGATGATGAGTTAATATATACGGGACATGAAGGGGAAGCTGGGAGTGTTTCCTTTTATAAACAGAGTAGTAAGGAAACTCTCACTCTTGACATGTGAGTTGGAAATAGAAAGATACATACTTCTGTCCTTGGCCTGTACAGCCAGGAATGCAATGTGGCAGGGATGGGAGAAGAGGAGAAGAGACTAGTTGAAGATGAGGTGAGAGTAGTAGGGACCGGGGTTGGAGGTGTGGACATGGCAGACCTCTGACTAACTTTTATTCTCACGAGTTATGAAAGTATTGAGCGGAGAAGCAACATAATCTGACATATTTTGAAAAGATCACTCTGACTACTATGTTGAACAAACACTACAAGGAAGCAAGGCCAAAGTGAGGAGGCCAGTTAGGAAGATATTTTAATAATTTATCTAAGAGACTGAGGTGGCTGAAATGAGGAGTCAACAGAGATAGTGAGAATGGTGAAATTCGGAACATATTTCAAACAGAAAGCAGAAAGAATTTGCTATGAATTAGATGTTCAGAGAAGGAAATGGCAACCCACTCCAGTGTTCTTGCCTGGAGAATCCCAGGGATGGTGGAGCCTGGTGGGCTGCGATCTATGGGGTCGCACAGAGTCGGACACGACTGAAACGACTTAGCAGCAGCAGCAGCAATTTGTTAGACAAAGGGAGTCAAATGTAAAATTTCATTGTGGTTCTTGATTTAATGTATAGAATGGATGTGCAAAAACGTCCAATAACATTTAATAAAGGTGAAAACATGTACTTTTGTCATGATTTCTTTATAGTAATACTATAAAGATTACTATCCAAGTACTATATAGTAACTTGGATAATTTGTATCAGTTCACTTCAGTTCAGTCACTCAGTCATGTCCAACTCTGTGACCCCATGAATTGCAGCACGCCAGGCCTCCCTGTCCACCACCAACTCCCGGAGTTCACTCAAACTCACGTCCATTGAGTCTGTGATGCCATCCAGCCATCTCATCCTCTGTCGTCCCCTTCTCCTCCTACCGCCAAATCCCTCCTAGCATCAGAGTCTTTTCCAATGAGTCAACTCTTCACATGAGGTAGCCAAAGTACTGGAGTTTCAGCTTTAGCATCATTCCTTCCAAAGAATACCCAGGACTGATCTCCTTTAGGATGGATTGGTTGGATCTCCTCGCAGTCCAAGAGACTCTCAAGAGTCCTCCAACACCACAGTTCAAAAGCATCAATTCTTCAGCACTCAACTTTCTTCACAGTCTAACTTTCACATCCATACACGACTATAAGAAAAACCATAGCCTTGACTAGGGACATTTGTTGGCAAAGTAATGTCTCTGCTTTTCAGTATAGTATCTAGGTTGGTCATAACTTTCCTTCCAAGGAGTAAGCGTCTTTTAATCTCATGGCTGCAATCACCATCTGCAGTGATTTTGGAGCCCCAAAAATAAAGTCTGACACTCTTTCTGCTGTTTTCCAATCTATTTCCCATGAAGTGATGGGACCAGATGCCATGATCTTCATTTTCTGAATGTTGGGTTTAAGCCAACTTTTTCACTCTCCTCTTTGACTTTCATCAAGAGGCTTTTTGGTTCCTCTTCACTTTCTGCCATAAGGGTGGTGTCATCTGCATATCTGAGGTTATTGATATTTCTCCCAGCAATCTTGATTCCAGCTTGTGCTTCTTCCAGCCCAGCGTTTCTCATGATGTACTCTGCATATAATTTAAATAAGCATGGTGACAATATACAGGCTTGATGTACTCCTTTTCCTATTTGGAACCAGTCTGTTGTTCTATGTCTAGTTCTAACTGTTGTTTCCTGACCTGCATACAGATTTCTCAAGAGGCAGATCAGGTGGTCAGGTATAATTTGTATATGTCTGTATTATTTGAAAAAAAGTCTATAGTACTAAAATAGTCTATAGTACTTAACTATAAAAGTGGTCAAAACTGCTCTTTCAAAAAATTTCACAAAAATTACTGTTTGACTCAAAATGGATTAAAGACCTAAATGCAAGACAGAAACTATAAAACTCTTAGAGTAAAAACATAGGCAGAACACTCTCCAACATAAATCATAGCAAGATCCTCTATGACCCACCTTCCAGAATAATAGAAATAGAAACATAAATAAACAAATTGGACCTATTTAAACTTAAAAGCTTCTCCACAATGAAGGAAACTATAAGCAAAGTAAAAAGACAGCCCTCAGAATGAGAGAAAATAATAGCAAACAAAATAACTGACAATTAATCTCCAAAATATATAAGTAGGACATGCAGCTCAATACCAGAAAAATGAACAACCTAATCAAAAAGTGGGCAAAAGACCAAAATAGACATTTCTTCAAAAAAGACATACAGATGGCTAATAAACATGTGAAAATATGGTCAGCATCACTCATTATTAGAAAAATGGAAATCAAAACCACAATGAGGTACGATCTCACACCAGTCAGAATGGCCATCATCAAAAAGTCTACAAACGATAAATGCTGGAGAGGTTGTGGAGAAAAAGGAACCCTCCTACACTATTGGTGGGAATTCAAATTGGCACAGCCACTATGGAGAACAGTGTGGAGATTCCTTAAAAAATTGAACAGAACTGCCATATGACCCAGCAATCCCACTGCTGGGCATACACCCCAAGCATACCAGAATTGAATCAGACACATGTACCCCAATGTTCATTGCACCGCTATTTACAATAGCCAGGGCACGGAAGCATCCTAGATGTCCATCAGCAGATGAATGGATACTGAATACATAATTACTCAGCTATAAAACGGAACACATTTGAGTCCATTCTAAGGAGGTAGATGAACCTGGTGCCTATTATACAGAGTGAAGTAAGTCAGAAAGAGACAAATACTGTATATTAACACATACACATGGGAGTTACAAAGATGGTACTGACAATCCTACATGCAGGGCAGCAATGGAGACACAGATGTAAAAGAACAGACTTTTGGACTCAGTGGGAGAAGGTGAGGCCATGATGATTTGAAGAATAGCATTGAAACATGTACATTACCATCTCTGTAAAATAGATGTCCTGTACAAGTTTGATGAATGAAACGGGGCACCCAAAGCCAGTGCTCTGGGACAACCCAGAGGGATAGGGTGGGGAGCTAGGTGGGAAGGGGGTTCAGGATAGGGGAGACACATGTATACCTGTGGCTGATTCATGTTGATGTATGGCAAAAACCATCACAATACAGTAATTATCTTCCATTTAAAATAAATTTTAAAAATTCCTGTTTGAGAACATATAAAATGGTTATCACATTTTGCCTTCTATTTTTAATTTATCTTATTACTCATATTGGTATTTACTGCACTTGGCAAAAATCTAGCCTGTCTCAAAGGATTTGCAACCATGAAGATTTTTTACATTTTTTTTATTCCATTGCCAATGAGAAATCAAATGCCTCTGACCTGTTTCTTGGGATATTGGAGCTACTTTCATGGGCTATGCAAGTCAAAACTTGCCATGTTTATTGACTAAGAAGATCTTGAGCTCTTTTTACCCACTGTGCATATATAAAATTAGAGCTTTAACTGAGGCTAATGAGTAATGGGAGAAGGCAATGGCACCCCACTCCAGTACTCTTGCCTGGAAAATGCCATGGACGGGAGAGTCTTATGGGTTGTCGTCTATGGGGTAGCGCAGAGTCGGACACAACTGAACGCCTTCACTTTCACTTTTCAGTTTCATGCATTGGAGAAGGAAATGGCAACCCACTCCAGTGTTCTTGCCTGGAGAATCCCAGGGACAGGGGAGCCTGGTAGGCTGCCATCTATGGGGTCACACAGAGTCAGACATGACTGAAGAGACTTAGCAGCTGCAGCTGCAATGAGTAATGATATGAAAATTATCATGAAGGGCACTACCATTTTTTGAGATGTAAGCGTCTTTGTGTGACATTATCACTCAGTCACTGAGTGAGTCTGACTCTTTGCAACCCGATAGACTGCAGCCTGTCAGGCTCCCTGTCCATGGGATTCTCTAGGCAAGAATACTGGAGTGGGTTGTCATGCCCTCCTCCAGGGAAACTTCCTAACCCAGGGATCGAAGTCAGGTCTCTCCCATTGCCGGCAATTTTTTTATCTAAGTCACCAGGGAAGCCCTTGTGAGACTATAAATGTGATATAGTAAAGCAGAAGAAATGAAGCCAGAGGAGAAAAATAGATGGAAACACACAGGGAATACAGTACGAAAAGGGTATCATTAAGACCTTAAAAGTAAAGGAAATACATGTTTTCCTTTGGTGGTGTGAACACCTGAAAAAGGACTCAGACCAACAGTCAATGGCAGTGTTTCCTTGGTTATGTTTATTGGATGATACTAGTTTAGAGTCTAGCTAACCTGGAGGCATCACAAGAAAAGAAATGTCAGCAGAATATAATACTATTGATCTGACATTTACTCATGAAATTATTTTCCAAGAATCTTTGCTGAGGCATCCTATTACTACCTTTATTTTCTCCACAATGCACAGAAAAATAAACTCACTTCATCCTGAACATTCAATACGCTATAAGAATTTGGCATGAACTTGCATTGTTGTTTTAACCCTCCTGTAAGTATCAGTTGGGAAAGGCAACAAAAGAGATGAAGACTATAAATAGAATTGATTAATTCTCCAGAAAAAAAAAAAGAAGAGAGAAAGGGTAGAAAATAATAAATCAGATTATCTCAGCTTGGTGGTCAATATCTGGCAGTATATAAAATGCATTTGAGAGTTCAGCGGTAGTTATCAGTATTAGATAGTCATTTGTTAAAAGATGAAAAAGATTCAGTGTTTAAAGCAACAAGTATTAGATGGGAAAATAACAACTTAAAAAGAGAGAAAATTATAGTAACAGACAGCTGAAACCTGCCTTATCAAACAGTCACTCTGGGAGTATGTACAGTAATGGGATGCATGTATCATTGATAACATTGGAGGAGCTGTTATTTTGGAATTGTCTTGAGGATTAGTTTTTAAACTACCCAAGAAAATGAAAGAGATGAAAAGAAAATTCAAACTTAAATATAACCAAAGGAAATGAAGCAGAATAATAAAAGTAGCTAAAGCAAATATCTTCAAGTATGGTCTTGGGACAGAGTGGGAATTATCAGCATCACTCTTTATCAGATTATTCTTCTCCCTTCCTCAACAATCCAGCACTTGCCAGAACAGAAGGCAAGAGAAATAATAGATTCTTACTACAATGAAATAATTATTAAAATTATTCTATGCCTTCCTCCAGGGGAACTTCTCAAACCATATATGTGCTCAGTCACTTCAGTCTTGTCCGACTCTCTGCGACCCCATGGACCATGGCCTGCCAGGCTCCTCTGTCCATGGGATTCTCCAGGCAAGAACACTAGAGTGGGTTGCCATTTCCTTCTCCAACGATCAAGTATGAAGTGAGTGAATGGAGTGAAGTGAAGTTGTTCAGTGGTGTCCGACTTTTTGCGACCCCATGGACTGTAACCTACCAGGCTCCTCCATCCATGGGATTTTCCAGGCAAGAGTACTGGAGTGGGTTGCCATTTCAAATATAGAAAACCTGCTCAAGTCAAAAAGCCAACTATACACATTTCCATTGTTCAGACTGACCAGATTTCAATAAAAACTCCTATCTGCTTAGTTCCACCATAATGACACCTACAGAATGACCAATAACTTGAAAATTTCTCTTTTAAACAAAGCCATGTAAAAGAAATAACTTTAAAATTAGATTATCACCCAAAGAATCTGAATAGAGACAAACTTTCAGTGACTTCTGAAAGAAGTGTATTTCTTCTTTAGTAAGACAAAATATCTCTATTTCCATTCTTCCTTGATATAGAACTATTATGCTTTGATACATAACAGTTTCGGTTTCCCAGATGGCTCAGTGGTAAAGAATCCACCTGTGATGAAGGAGATATAGGACATATGGATTTGATCCCTAGGTCAGGAAGATCCCCTGGAGGAGGAAATGGCAACCCATCCCAGTATTCTTGCCTAGAAAATCCCATGGATAGAGGAGCCTGATGGGCTGCAGTCCATAAGGCTGCAAAGAGTTAGTCACGATTAAGCATGCGTGCACATAGCACGTAACAGTTTATAAATTTGGGTTACCTTCTAATCTGTCAATACAATTTAGCATCTTGAAAAAACTTAGCAATTTTCAAATTCTCCTTGGTTTCTATATCGTAAGTGCACACAGTTTCCATTTCAACTTCTTAACTTCAGAGATAGTAAAAGACGAGGAGCCCAATTAACACACGCAGGTGCACTGACCAAGTAAAGAAATACATTTTGCTAAGTTTATTCCAAAGATGAAAATACCTGAAACAGTTGTTTTACCTGGGATCAAAAGCAATTCAAAGTAGTAGAGGTGGTAGCCTGAGGCTTATAGCACATTGGAACATTCTGAGTAGATGCTGATGTATTTTTAACTATGGGAGGAAAAGCAAGCTTTGATTTACTTCATTTGGAACTAGCAACTAGCCCTGACAGGTGTTTTCCTGCATTAAGCATATGGGCCTCAAATGTCGATGACACCCCTACTGCTTTCATTTTTTAAGTCAGCCTATTAATAACACCTGACAGCTGGGTCAAAAGCATATGCTATTTAGCCTTATTGTGACTTTTGGCTCATCAGGACACCACTAGTGATTATTCAACCTTGAGAGTGAGATCTTGTAGTCTTTTGAAATTATGACTGCTCAACAGAGTGAAACAATCCATAAATTCCAGCCAGAAAACTTTATAAGTTTGTCTATATACTGTAACTGAGTTTACCAACCCAAGTGGTCAAATTCTCTTAAGTGTGAAGCAAAATCAGCCTTTAGAGTAGATGGAATGGATGGATCTATATTACCACTTAAGGGGTCTTGGCATGGAATGCTGCTCAATACAAATACTCCTAGAGAGGGTAACACCCATTTATTCTCATTTGCTAATTCAGAATTAGAAAATCTTCACAACTAGGTTGGGTATAGAGAGGATAAAGTTAAGAGGTTTAAGGAGGCAGTTGTGTTAAAAAAAAAAAAAAGAGCACACAATGCAAGAAAAGAATCTACAATAGAAAGATAATTGATACTACTAATTGTAAAATCTAGTTTTTTCCTGGGGCTCACTGTGTGAACTTTATGCACTGCAAATACATGGGTCCACTTATTTTCACAGCCTAAGGTTACCAGGGTCTAGGGATTAAATGCATAAAACACAATTGCTGAGAAGCAGGTCTGGCAAAAGAATCAAACACAAAGTGAACCAAGAAAAATATCCAAAGTCAACATCCATTCCTTATAATAGTCACTGAAGCAGAGAAGCTCAGAAAAAGACAGAGGAACATGTTGTGTGTGAGGATAAATATATTCCTCTTTTTATGGATCAATAGCTTAGAACTCTATTTATCGGATTCCACAAACTTAAAGTAATATCAAATCTCAAAGAAAACAAAGTAAAAGAATCACTCCTAGATATTTCCTTCCTTCCTTCCTTTCTCTCTTTACCTCTTTCCTTTTTTCTTTCCTGCTCTCTATTATCGATCTACTGATTTAATGACCTATTTCTTCTTTAATTGAAATATAGTATATACTATAGAGCTACATATACCTATATACTTCTTTATTTATTTCTGTTGGAGTTCTCTCTTGATCTCTGAATTAATTTAGATCATATGTCAGTGAACCCTGAGCGGGCAGAAGTAGGGCCAGAGAAATCTGATATGCAGACCAACACTTATCCTGCAGACATCATTAAAAGTAGCCAACGTGATTCTGCTAAGCATTCTTCAAACATTCTTTAAACCTGATAGGACAGAGAATAAGCATATGGGTGCTTCTCATTACAAGAATAAGAGCAATAAAATATGAATTTTATGACAATATTTTGATGATCCAGCCAGACTCCCAGCCAGGAATTCTCCTGAAGGGGTTTTCTGAAATGAGTTTCAAGGACTGCAAACTTGTGGAATGTCCTGACTATGAAGGAGTAGGAATAAGGCCAGTAATAAAATTACTAAAGTTTGGGGAGAAAAGCAACAATTGCACTTTCATTCTCAAAAAGTTGAAAGCTATATCGTAGTCCACAGAGTCTATGATTAAGGCAACAGTTGTAGCTATGGACCAGGCAAAATAGAAGCTCAGGCACCTACTTTCATTTAGATCATTGTCAGTGAATCCTGAGCAGGCAGAAGTAGGGCCAGAGAAATCTGATGTGCAGACCAACATTTACCCTGTAGAAGTCATTAAAAGGTTTTTGATGATACACATTAAAAAGCTTTTTAATGATACACATTTTGGGCAAGTGTGTATACTTTATTTTCTTGGCACAATACCAAGGACATTGACCATCTCTAAAGCAGTACCCCTCACTAAAATCTTAGGTTGTTTTATATTAGTGTTTATATATATGAGACAGTTGTTTTCTGTATTTGGTGAATTGAGAATAAATTTAAGTGATGCTATTCAGCCCTAAATCCATAGTTGAAATCAATATCTTACATTGGGCCTCCCTGGTGGCGCTAGTGGTAAGGAACACACCTGCCAATGCTGGAGACATAAGAGATGCAGGATCAATCCCTGGGTCAAGAAGACCCTTTGGAGGAGGGAATGACAACCCATGTCAGTAGCCTTGGCTGGAGAATTCCATGGACCAAGGAGTCCGGTGAACTAGAGTCCATAGAGTTGCTAAGAGTCTGACACGACTGAAGTGACTTGGCACGCATGCATACACCAGGCTAGTTAAAGAACAATTAGCTAAATTTACATCCATTTTTGCAGGGAAGTACATATTAAAATAGATCATTTACTTTAAGTTTAATAACTGCGACATACACATACACAATTGGTTTAACTTTTAAATGAGATATTGGACCTATAAGTAAAACAACCTAGAAGTCTTAAAAAAAATTGTATGACAAAACTGTTAACACTGATTTCAGAGGTATGCATTATAATTGCTTTTGTTTGTTTGTTGTTGTTTTCTAGAATATTTAGCACTGTGTTTTTTCTGTTTTGCTTTTTGTTTTTTTCTTCCATTAGGACTGAGGTTCCATTAAAATGCACTTTCCTTGCAGTGAAACTGACTTACTATGAATCTGAGAAGGGGCAGAAATAGGATCCTATTGATAAATTTTGAATAATCTGCAAAAAAAAAAAAAAGTGTTCAGCTACACTATACTTGGAATAATCCTTCAGAGATGCAGAATTTGAAATACGATGTAACCTTAACAACATAATTTTTTTACTTTCTTTCTGGTGATTGATCAGATAATGAACCCTCCCCTCTCCTATTCCTGATACTGCACAGAAATTATATTTTATTTCACTTTTTGAATTGTATTTTACTAGGTGTCATCTATTTATTCCAATTGAAAAGCAAGGCACTTAAATATTTTAATCAATGAGGCATTTGAAGTGATTTTAACCAGTTTTATCATTTTCTCTAACCATTAAAAGACATCAGATTTTCTTACTTCTCCTTGAAGAATGACTAGGGCTATCTAACAATGATCATTTCCCTTCTATGAGTATTTTAAAAAGAAACCACAATCACAGAAAACTAACCAATCTGATCACATGGACCAAAGTCTTGTCTAACTCAGTGGAACTATGAGCCATGCCATGTAGGGCCATCCAAGACAGATAGATCATGGTGGAGAGCTCTGACAAAACATGATTCACTGGAGAACAGAATGACAAACCACTTTAGTATTCTTCCCTTGAGAACCCCATGAACAGTATGAAAAGGCAAAAGGATAGGAAACTAAACGATGAACTCCCCAGGTCGGGAGGTACCCAATATGCCACTGGAGATCAGTGGAGAAATAATTCCAGAAAGAATGAAGAGATGGAGCCAAAGCAAAAACAACACCCAGCTGTGGATGTGACTGGTGATGCAAGTAAAGTCCGATGCTGTAAAAAGAGCAATATTGCATAGGAATCTGGAATGTTAGGTCCATGAATCAAGGCAAATTGGAGGTGGTCAAACAGGAGATGGCAAGAGTGGACGTCAACCTTTAAGGAATCAGTGATCTATTCAGATGACCATTATATCTACTACTGTGGGCAAGAATCCCTTAGAAGAAACGAAGTAGCCATCATAGTCAACAAAAGAGTCTGAAATGCAGTACTTGGATGCAATCTCAAAAATGACAGAATGATCTCTGTTCGTTTCCAAGGCAAACCATTCAGTATCACAGTAATCCAAGTCTATGCCCCGAAGAGTAATGCTGAAGAAGCTGAAATTGAATGGTTCTAAGACAACCTTCTAGAACTAATATTCAAAAAAGATGCCTTTTTCATTATAGGGGACTGGAATGTAAAAGTAGGAAGTCAAGAAATACCTGGAGAAATAGGCAAATTTGGCCTTGGAGTACAGAATGAAGCAGGGCAAAGGTGAATAGTTTTGCAAAGAGAACACACTGGTCATAGCAAACACCCTCTTCTGACAACACAAGAGAAGACTCTACACGTGGACATCAACAGATGGTCAATACCTAAATAAGATTGATTATATTCTTAACAGCCAAAGATGGAGAAGCTCTATACAGTCAGCAAAAAGAAGAACAGGAGCTGACTATGGCTCAGATCATGAACTCTTCATTGCCAAATTCAGACTTAAATTGAAGAAAGCGGGGAAAACCACTAGACCATTCAGGTATGACCTAAATAAAATCCCAACGATTATACAGTGGAAGTGACAAATAGATTCAAGGGATGAGATCTGATAGAGTGCCTAAAGAACTATGAACAGAGGTTCCTGACATTGTACAGGAGACAGTGATCAAGACCATCCCCAAGAAAGAGAAATGCAAAAAGGCAAAACGGTTGTTTGAGGAGGCCTTACAAATAGCTGATAAAAGAAGAGAAGCTAAGGGCTAAGGAGAAAAGGAGAGATATATCCATTTGAATGCAGAATTCCAAAGAATAGTAAGGTGAGATAAGAAAGCCTTCCTCAGGGATCAATGCAAAGAAATAGAGGAAAACAACAGAATGGGAAAGACTAGAGATCTCTTCAAGAAAATTAGAGTACACAGAAGAACAATATAAACAAGATCTTTACAACCCAGATAATCATGATGGTGTGATCACTCACCTAGAGCTAGACATCCTGGAATGTGAAGTCAAGTGAACCTTAGGAAGCATCACTACGAACAAAGCTAGTGGAGATGATGGAATTCCAGTTGAGCTATTTCAAGTCCTAAAAGATGATGCTGTGAAAGTGCTGCACTCAACATGCCAGAACATTTGGAAAACTCAGCAGTGGCCACAAAACTGGAAAATGTCAGTTTTCATTCTAATCCCCCAAAAAGGCAATATCAAAGAATGCTCAAAATCCCTCACAATTGCACTCATCTCACATGCTAGCAAAGTAATGCTCAAAACTCTCCCTGCCAGGCTTCAACAGTATATGAACTGTGAACTTCCAGATGTTCAAGCAGGATTTAGAAAAGGCAGAGAAATCAGAGATCAAATTGCCAATAAATTTTGGATCATCAAAAAAGCGAGAGAGTTTACAGAAAAACATCTTTTTCCACTTTATTGACTATGCCAAAGCCTTTGCCTGTATGGATTACAACAAACTGTGGAAAATTCTTAAAGAGATGGGAATACCAGACCACCTGACCTGCCTCCTGGGAAACCTGTATGCAGGTCAAGAAACAACAGTTAGAACTGGACATGGAACAACAGACTAGTTCCAAATCAGGAAAGGAGTACATCAAGCCTGTATATTGTCACCCTGCTGATTTACCTTATATGCAGAGTACATCATGAGAAATGATGGACTGGATGAAGCACAAGCTGGAATCAAGATTGCCGGGAGAAATATCAATAACCTCCAATATGTAGATGACACCACCCTTATGGCAGAAAGTGAAGAACTAAAGAGCTTCCTGATGAAAGTGAAAGAGGAGAGTGAAAAAGTTGGCTTAAATCTCAATATTCAGAAAACTAATATCATGGCATCTGGTCCCATCACTTCATGGCAAACAGATGCGGAAACAATGGAGACAGTGAGAGACCATTTTCTGTGGCTCCAAAATCTGTAGATGTTGACTGCAGCCATGAAATTAAAAGAAGCTTGCTCCTTGGAAGAAAAGTTATCACCTACCTAGACAGCATATTAAAAAGCAGAGACATTATTTTGCCAAAAAATGGTCCATCTATTCAAAGCTATGGTTTTTCCAGTAGTCATATATGGATGTGAGAGTTGGACTGTAAAGAAGGCTGAGTGCCTAAGAATTGATGCTTTTGGAACTGTTGTGTTGGAGAAGACTCTTGTAGAGTCCCTTGGAAAGCAAGGAGATCCAACCAGTCCATCCTAAAGGAAATCAGTCGTAAAAATTCATTGGAAGGACTGAAGCTATAACTCTAGTACTTTGGCCATCTGATGCGAAGAACTGACTCATTTGAAAAGACCCTGATGCTTGTAAAGATTGAAGGCAGGAGGAGAAGGGGACAACAGAGGATGACATGGTTGATGGCATCACCGACTCAATGGACATGAGTTTGAGTAAACTCTGGGAGTTGGTGTTGGACAGGGAGGCCTGGTGTGCTGCAGTCCATGGGGTCAGAAAGAGTTGGCCACAACTGAGCAACTGCACTGAACCGAATTGGAGTGTGAAAATGCAAGAGTTGAATGTAACTAATGCTTTGGTAAAGAAAATGAATGGTGAGGAAGGGGGAGGTCAGCAAGAGAAATGCTTGCTAGCATCAAGTAAAATGAAGCTTCCTCAAAAAGAAAGGATCAGAAATACATGCTCTAACAGGGTGCCTCAAAGTCCTTACGGTGCAATGGACCAGGACCCTGGAGGGCCCTTATGAGTGCAAAAGCTTTTCCTTCCTCCGTATCCCCCATTTCTTGTTTGTAGGAAATAGATTTCAGCCTCCTAGACCTTCCCTGAGTTCCAAAGTGCAGATTCAAACAGTTACTAATTAGAGAAGAGGGAGAATGCAGCAACAAAGCAAAGCCAGTCAAGAAACATTGGAGCGAACGTGCATGCTATGCGTGCTCGCTATACATGCTGAGTCATGTCCAACTCTTTACAACCCCATGGACTGTAGCCCACCATGCTCCTCTATCCATGGGATTTCCCGGCAAGAATACTGGAGTGGCTTGCCATTTCCTATTCCTAGGGTTCTTCCTGACCCAGGGTTCCAACCAGAGAGTTTCTAGTGTGTCCTGCATTAGCATTAGCAGCTATGGGGCAGGGTCCTGGTTCCTCCTCAAGGAATATGTACCACAACCTGACACTTATCTCTGAGTTCTTCTACAGGAGCTGGGGCCCCCACTCTGGCACAGGTAACTTCTGAAGGACAACTTCAGGCTGAGCACAAGCACTAGACCCCGGTATGGTTGGAAAGTGATAGCTGATGCCTGGGATTTCTGGAATACCACCTTCTTACATCACCACCAACCAATCCAAAGAAAGTCACACACTCTGCAGGCCCTCACTCCCCTCCACAAATTTGCCTAAAAACTCTTCCCTGAGACTGTTCAGGGAGTTTGGGTCTTCCTGAACACCAGCTGCCTGATCTCCTTGCTCAGCCTTTGGGATAACATTTTTCTGCTCCAACCCTGAGATTTCAGTTTGTTTGGCCTCATTGTATGTCAAGCACAGGACTTAGGTTCGACAACAGTACTTCTGTCTGGTAAGCACAAGGTTTTCGGGTGTCAAGATGTCCTTACAGAGTAGACACTGGTAAGGAATGTGGCGTGGGCTAGTCACAGACACATAAGACTTCCTTTCTCTCTATTCTGTTAGGAACACTTAGAGGGGGAGCACATCCTTTCAGTCACCATTCCTGTTATCAATCTTGTTATTAATACTTGTCTGGAGAATATGTGTGTGCATGCTAAGTCACTTCAGTCATGCCTGACTCTTTGCAACCCTCTAGACTGTAGCCTGCCAGGCTCCTCTGTCCATGAAATTCTCCAGGCAAGAATACTGGAGTGGGTTGCCCTTCTCTTCTCCAGAGAGAATCATAGGGATAGTAAACAAATAAGTCAAGACTAGGTAGAAAATGATGAGAGAGCTAAGAATGTCACATATGGACTGGGGTCAATGAAGAGAGAGTAGGTAAGGGAGCCCCTGTGAGTTTAAAGGTAAGGAACCATGAGTGAGCCATGCCGACAGAGCCATTCAATTCTTGCAGTTTAAAATGTCTTAAGAAGCAGTTCTGAGTATTCCTGGCAATAAGCATATCCCACCCACCCACACTAGTATCAGGCAGAACACCAAGACTTATTTATTAACATCCTTTGTCCCATATCTTTACATTCTTCCCCCAAGAGCCTGGTTCTCTCACTTATAGCATCAGCCTTTGTTCTCATTACCCCTGTTTTAAGGAAACTTCGCCAATCACCCCACAATAGTTCCTATTGCCAAACTTCACTGAAAATTTTTAATCAAGGCTTCACCATCTCTTTTGTATTCTTCTAAATTGCAAATTAACAGAGGGTAGGAATTGTTATTTTTGTTCAGTCAGTGTTTCTAAAGCATCAGCATCTCAAGTCATGCCTCCTGGCACTGAATATATATTGACTTATGAAAAAATGACATACCTCACAAACAGATCATACCTCTCTCTCCAGCTTCATCCCTTTTTTCACAAAACTGATTATCATCTGACACATAGAACTATTCATTTATCACTTGTCCACTCCTACTATTTTAAACTTCAGGAGAATGTGGGTTATCACTTTTACTTACTGCTGTACCTTCAATTCTTAGAACAACATTGGATATAAAGTAGATGCTCAAAAAATACTGGTTGTTTGGATAATCTTCGCTGATCATTTTTGACTCAAAGATTACAGGTTTCTAAAAACTGGTTGAGAAATAAAATGAGCCTGGAATATCTTGAAGAAGCATTCACCAGGTTTTCAGAGGGACTTGGAAGGCCCCTGTCCTGCAGAGGGACTGAGCAGAGGTGTTTAGGGTGAAGATATAGGTTCAGGGCAAGAAATTCGAAGGTTTGGGACACATAAGGATTGTTTTGGTCCAAGTATCATGGTGTCTTCAATACTTTACTGATGAGGAAGCAAAGCCAGCCATCTGAACTGGAACATGCTATCACTAATGTGGATCATCCTTACTGCTCAATTCTACTCCAGCAGGAAATGCATGCAGTCCATGGGGTCACTAAGAGTTGGACACGACTGAGCGACTTCACTTTCACTTTTCACTTTCATGCATTGGAGAAGGAAATGGCAACCCACTCCAGTGTTCTTGCCTGGAGATTCCCAGGGACTGGGGAGCCTGGTGGGCTGCCGTCTATGGGGTCGCACAGAGTCAGACATGACTGAAGCGACTTAGCAGCAGCAGCAGGAAATTCATACTACCCTGGACAGACACCCACCACTGGATTTCAAATACCTGCTATACGCAAACAATAAACTATTCTGAAATGATTCATATTCATATTTAAAGCTTTGAAAAATACAATATAATAAAAAAGAACTATTTACTTACCTTTATTTATGATCTCACTCATTTCTCCCCAAAATTACACTTTCTACTCTCTTATCATCAGTAAGCAGAGAAGTGAAGAAGTCACCATCAGATGGAGTCTCTTCTCCAATTCCCCCAACTTTCCCAAGTTACTGCTGGCTCAGCTCCCTGATACCTCATTAGTATTGTTTCCCCAGCCAGAAAGTACGTAAAAAGTTCTGAATACAATAGATTTCTTAATTGATGAAGGAGGACATAAGTCAATTGCCTACTTAGTGGTCCTTTTGTGTCCATTATGGGGCTTTCCTGGTGGCTCAGAGGTTAAAGCGTCTGCCTCCAATGCGGGAAACCCAGGTTCGATCCCTGAGTCGGGAAGATCCCCTGGAGAAGGAAATGGCAACCCACTCCAGTATTCTTGCCTGGAGAACCCCATGGACAGACGAGCTTGGTAGGCTACATACAGTCCACGGGGTCACAAAGAGTCGGACACGACTGAGTGACTTCACTTCGCTTCACTTCATGGTTGATTACTGCATCTGCTTTCTTTGAGCATTTATTTGTGTTTGTTCAGTTATTTACTTGAATTCTTGACTTTTATTTCCCTGAAATTCTAATCCAATAGGTTGGTACAGTACAAAACTCCTATCCTATTTTCAACTAAGAAACACAATAGGGAATATACCATTTTGTTCCATAATGAGTAGTTTTCTGTCTTCTAAATTAGTTATGTTTATTTTCTCATTAGAAATTGAGAGGATGGGTCCTGTTTTATTCAACAACATGCTACCTGGAAACTTTGTGAATAACTGGGGTATATTTAACCAAGAATGTAAATAGGCTTTACAAATACCTACACCAACACCTACCCTAAGTTCCTATTGCCAAACTTCACTGAAAATTTTTAATCAAAGCTTCACCATCTCTTTTGTATTCTTCTAAACTGCAAATTTACAGAGGGTAGGAATTGTTATTTTTATTCAGTCAGTGTTTCTAAAGCACCAGCATCTCAAGTCATGCCTCCTGGCACTGAATATATATTGACTTATAAAAACCAAAAATTGGGAGATGATCTCTATTAATCAACGGGAAGATGACGGGGAGTTTACAGCTGCAGTTCGGGGACAGTGGAACCCTAAATGCTGTATGTTGATGAGTTCAGTCTTATAACCACTCAGTAACATCAAATCATAGTTTGTGTCTGTGTGTGGCTTGTGCATGTGTGTGATAGACATGTATGTGATTACTTCTAGGCAAACGTAGGAGAGAGAGAAACTTTGTTTAGTTTTGAATATCATGATGTTTGCTGCTAGAAATATTCAGTAATTTATTCTTCCAGGCTTAGCTCTTTTTATTTCACTGTTCCTGTAACCCTTTCTGCTCTCATGCAGCAGCCAGTATTACTCTGTTTCCCTTTGTTGGCAAGATCTTACACTTTCAATTCACTATTAGGAAGAAGACAAAACTACAAATTTTAAATTTAAATATGAAACAGTCATGATTGTTCTTTTCAAAAGATATTCATATTGCATAGCTTTCACTCTCATTTATGGCAAGATATATTCTGATATTCATTGGTCCTTAGAATTTAGAGGAAGTTGCAGACCATCTTAATTTAATTTCTGCTGAATGGTAAGTAGTTCCATTAGGTGTTTCTTTAAAAATATACTTTCATATGTTTGAGAAAGGACACAGAGTCTAACTCTTTAGAGAGGTAGTGTTCATAAATTTGCAAAAATTATTATAAATGACGGTTTTCTCATCACTGAAACCAATATTTTCTTATACTATTTCAATGCAAAAACTTTTTTTTAACGTTTAAAATGGATTAGCATCCTTCTAACCGGCTTCCCAAGTGGTAAAGTTGGTAAAGAATCAGCCCGCCAAAGCAGGAGACACAAAAGATGCAGGTTTGGTCCTCGGGTTAGAAAGATCCTCTGGAGTAGGAAATGGCAACCCACTTCAGTATTCTTGCCTGGAAAATTCCATGAACAGAGGAGCCTGGTGGACTACAGTCTATGAGGTTGCAAAAATTTGGACACGACTGAGCACGCAAACATACAGCGTCTTTCTGGGAAAACTCTTAACCTAATTTACTTTAATGCGAAGGAAAGTGCGTCCCCTGGAGGAGAAGCACTAAAAGTAACGAACAGAGTTAGAATGTGAAGCCAGGTCTGTGGTGCCTCAGGTCTGGCGTCTCTCACTACACCACATTATTGTTTATCCCCAATTCAACTCAATCCTGCCGCAGAGAGACAAGCTGCTTTCCTGCAAATAATTCCTGGATTGTTTCCAACATCAAGCTATGAATTCGGTGTAATTTGAACCACAGATATATAAAAGTTGAAAAAAATCAATATTCCTCTCCTTATCATGTTCCAGTTTTGTAAGTTTAAAGCCACAAAAGGCAACAGAAACTAAATTTTTAAGAGGTTAAAAGTGTGAACCCTAAAAAACATTTAAGTATTGCTGATATTTTTTATTTTTTGGAGTCTTAATGGCAGCCTACTCCACAATACCAAAAATAAGAAATAACAAAGAAATAAGAAAGCAGGAGAAAATGAAATCCTTCTCTCTCTCTCTATATATATATATATAAAATTTCTCTGAGGCACAATCCTAAGTGATTTACAATCAGTGAAAATCAGCAGAAACAGTTTTAACTGAGTATGATGTACTGACAAGATGGTTGAAGAGAGCATATTTGATGCCTATGAGAAGGTCCCTGGGAAAAAAAGGGGGGGGTGGTGAGAACATTTGCGTGGGTTGAAGGAACATCACTTTGATCAGTTGGCTGTATCTGAGGTATAAAATCCTGTTAATCACCTGTTATAAAGTGCATCAATGAATACATATTTGTCTCTAGTTGTTTTTGAGTAAAACAACATTGCCTTTCAGTGGATGAATGACTAAACAAACTGTGGTAAATACACGCCATGCAAATATTATGGAGGTAAAAAATGGAATGAAGTACTGATACGTGTTACAACACAAATGAACCTCCAAAACATTATCCTAAATGAAAGAAGCTAGACACACACAAAAATCACATACAGTATCACATAAGTATGTTATTTCACTTATATCCAGAATAGGTAAATGCATGGAGACAAACTGCAGACTGACATATTGCTTGCATCTAGGGAAGAAAAACAAATGGGGAGAGGCTGCCTTAATGGCGTTAGGTTTCCTTTTGGGTTATGAAAATGTTTTGGAACTTGAAAGTGGTGGTGGTTGCATAATATTGTGAATGCACTAAATGTCACTGGATTGTTCATTTTAAAATGACTAATTTTATGTTATGCGTATTTTACCTCATTTTTTTTTTTTAAAAGATTGAGTTAAGCATCTGGTCTCTTAGGGTTTTGTTCCAAACATAGTCTCTAACTTGAGGCTGGAAATAACCCCATGCCTCTTTTTCGTTGCTTGATGTTAAAATAGCATGTTTTTTCTTGGCATCTCTCTTTCTCTTTTCTGCTTCATAATCAACATGTCCAACTTGCACAAAAAGGTCTCCTTTCTGTTGAGAAAAATTAACAGAGTGTTATTTTAAGAACATTGCACAAACCAAGCTGAAATGTAAAATAGATACATTCTGCACTCCATCCCATTGCTCTCTTCCATTTAACCCTAACAGGAAATGGGTAACAACATGGAGCCAGGAACTGTAGACATAGGACACACAGGTAAGATGCAGCCCTGACTTAGAATTCATTAGAAGTAGAGGGGGGTGGATGTCAGCCACAAAGGGTACAAGGCAGATTCTTCTGCCTGGTGAGGAGAGAAGGAACTGGACTTCAGAGGATGCCAGGAAGCAAGAAAAGAGATTGCCCAACATAAGCTCTCTGAAGAGGTAGTGAAAAATTCATTTCTTGGGAAAAATACATTTCAACTTTCAAAGTTTTCCGTCAATTAGTTTTTGGTTGCTATTGCTGTTTTGAACCTAAGAGGGAAATACCTCAGTTCATGGTGTAATCAATCCTTCCTCTGTGAAAGGCATTTACTTGTTTTCACTGGTTGTCCCAAAAGGTCATTTGCGTTTGAACTTTTTGGCTAACACAATGTAATTTATGTGTATTTATTCACTCACATACCTTTTTATCCTATTACATTCCATCCCACCCTCTTCCTCACTGACAACCCAGTTTTGATGGGCTCACTATAAACCCACTGATCTTGTAGAGCAAAGCCTTTTTCTAGAGGGGCTGAAAAGATCATCCCTGTGTAGTTCTCTTTTCATTTCTCTTCTTTAAGATCCTTCTCTTATGTTTTAATTTCTCTTCTGATATAACCCCAAAGCATTTTATTTTTGGGAAAAACAGTGAAGGATAGTGGGAGAAAGCCCAGGTTTAGAGGCAGAACACCTGTACATTTTGAGATAACTAGATGCCTTTGTGTTACTAGCAAATCTAATATCAAAGTCTTCTACAAAACCACTCCTTTTAACATTGACAACTGCAATCATAGAAATAGGTAAATTATGTGTGACAAAGCTCTATGCCGATCCCACAGTGGGAAGCAATTTCTCCCACACTGGGCAGTTCTAATGTAGGCCCCCACCACACTGTAAATAGGAATGTGCTGGGGAGACATTCTCAAAGGGAGCTGAGCTTATGCAGTTTCTAAGTTTACAGACAGATTATGCTTACAAAGTTTATTTGTAAGTCAGTTTTTTAGAGCTCAGCAAGAATTTCTCCATAGAATGTGGATAGCTGTGAGTACATCCCCAGGCCAATCAGTAAAACTTAATAAAGCCTTAGGTAACTGAGAAATAATATTAGTATTGTTAATAATATTAGGACTTCAGCAAAAAGACTTGGTGATATTTACAAATGAAATGTGGGGCAGGTAGTTACTTTCCTCCCTTTTCCATCTTGCTGTCTTCCTTCCCACCATAGCCTGGTCCAAGAACACGAATTCCCTTTTCCTGATTCCTGGGCTTCACCTTCTTGCAACCATATTGTGTATTTCAAGAATAGAGCCAGTGCCTCACTCTGTCTCATCTTGTATCCTTATTCTCTACTGAAAATCATATTTGCAAGTCAACACGTGCTTCTTATAATTTCTGCTATTAGAGAAGTACCTTGTCTGAAGCCAAATCATGTTGACTCTCTGGGTTTTTAATGACAAAATAATCAGGTTGTGCCATCTTTTCCTATTTGCCGCACACCACATCTAATTGGTTAGGAAGCTGTGTTAGCTCTACCTTACAAAACACATTCCAAATCCAGTTACTTTTCATCTCCTCTACCACCCCTGTGTATACTCCTGCCCCTCAATAGCTCATTTTGCATACAGCAGTCAAAATAATCCCTCCAAAGATTACTGGGCTCTTACCCTTATCTTGTTCAAAATTTTCCATACCCTTCCTATCACAGTGAGAACAAAACCCAAAGCTTCCATGATCTGACCCAAGACTTCGTCCCCCTCATATCTGCTACTCTTTCCTCATTTTCCCACCAGGATCACTGTGTTGTCCTGAGCTCATTCCTGCATCAGGCTTTTTGTACCTGTTATTCTCTGTTCCAGAATATTTTTCTCTTAATGTTTGCACAAGTCTACCCATCCTGTGATTTATGGACCATCTCATGTTTTATTTCCTCAGGCAGGCCTTTCCTTATCACCAGTCAACTTCTTCTTTTAACATTCTATCACCATACCTTGCTTAGGTTTTCTTTATAGCAGGTATCATTACTTGATAATAAAATTCTATCTATTTACTATTAGTTCATTAACTAGAAAGGTCAAAGAACTTGTTCTCCTCACTGCTCTTATACCAGCACCTAACCCAGACCTGCCATATAAAAGACAACAATAACTGCTTGTTAGAGAAATCAATGTAGCCATTTAGATACAATTTCATTAGCATCCATTGAGAACAACATGCTGCACAGGTTAGCCTGGGATTTTAAGTAGGTTTACTACCTAAGATGAGGAACAACAATAGTAAGATGCAAAACAGTGAAAGTGATGAAATTTATGAGAAAGAAAATATGTCAAATGGAAAGTAAAATGAAGGCAGACATTTTTTTATGGAGGATAAAAGACATAAAAATGGGAAAAAATTAAAACAGAATTTACTAGTAAAGTAAACATGCACATGGAACTATTTAAATGTGGGTAATAAATTAATGATTAGTCCATGAGAATTTCAGTAATCGGTAAGTTTTTCAATGCTAATGAGAGACTGTTTTCCCAAAGCATATCAAAATATAGTGAGAAATTATATTTCATAAGCATATTTTGTCCATACCAACAACTAAAAGTATTTTCCTTTCAAGTTCAAGTACATTTAATTCACTCTGCTTTCATTACAATCATGACATCTCATAAAATGAATCAAATGAGCAAATCCTAAAGGTTTCTGTTTACTATGGTTACTTTTAATCTGTTTGCACTAAAATTATTAGAAACAAAATCGATTTTATAAATTCTGTTATCTTGTACTTGTTTGGAATGTAGCGGAGTAAATTATACTTGTTTCTTTTACTGAACATACAAAATACATTTAAATATGCTGCTTGAAAGAGAATGTGGCTTAGGATTGTAATATGATGATAATGAAAATAGATTTGTATGGCAAACCTTTACGGTTAAATAAGCAATAACAATTCAAACAAAAATCAGAGGCAAAAAACTAAAAAGATTGGTGAGCCTATTATATAATTATTAAGCCACCAAATGCACAAAGTCACTTTTTCCTCTCATGGCACAGAGCAAACACACACATAATTTACATGCTTCTTATGTACGTACTTAACACCCAGGAGTCATCAGAAAGCATTATGGGAGACACATATGCCTATCAAAATCCCAGCTTTCAGGAAATAGAAGATCTAATAAACTATGATGCATGATATAAGCTTTATGGTTTGTTGCAAAGATTAAGTAATACAAATGTTCAACATGGGAAATTATTAAATAAATGCTGCCATTAGTTTTTTGCTTTTTTTGTTGTTTTTTTTTTTTACGATTTCAAGGAGGCAGTAGAATCTAGTTTTAGAGTCAGAATGCCTGGGTTGAAACTACAGCTCTGCCCTTCAGAACACTGACCTCACGTCTCAAAGCTCAGGTATCTTTTTCTACAAACACATGATGAATATTATAATTAACACAAACTAACTAACAGAGCACCTAGCATATAGGCGCATAAACACCACTGTCCTCTGACCTGAGCAGTCTTCTGTGTTTTCAGTGGAAATTTGCACATGCTTTGTGCATATGGGAAAACACTCTTTTCCTGAGCAGCTCAAAGTTTCTATATAAGGATATTAAAAATTTGGCTTTAGTCATGCCAAGTTGATCTTTTCTCTTTCTGTTTGGTGAACTGATGAAGAACAACATAACCAAAGGAAATATTCTGTACAAAGACCATTAAACAACCTGTCATTAGGCACCAGTACCCAGGTTTCAGGCTTCCCCAGTGGCTCAGCAGTTAAGAATCTGACGGCAGTGCAGGAGACATGGGTATGATCACTGGGTTGGGAAAATCCTCTTGAGGAGGAAATGGCAACCCACCCAGTATTCTTGCCTGGGAAATTCCATGGACAGAGGACATTGACGAGCTGTATGCCATGGGGTCGCAAAAGAGTCAGGCAGGCCTAAGCAACTAAACAACACCAATCCAGGCTTTACTGATTCAAGTATACATTTT
Organism: Capra hircus; assembly: GCF_001704415.2. Classification (NCBI taxonomy): domain Eukaryota; kingdom Metazoa; phylum Chordata; class Mammalia; order Artiodactyla; family Bovidae; genus Capra; species Capra hircus. Next base: position 79,398,036 of record NC_030809.1, read on the forward strand.
TCAGATTGTTTTTTTTTCTCCCTAATACTATCACTTATCCTCCAATAACAGAATTTACAAGACATTTTAAGAGACCAACAAAAAGCCAGTTCCTAACACAAAATGCATGGATTTCCTTTTTTAAAACTTCATTATGAGAAACGTACCACGGACCATGATATTAATGGTGACTGTTCTGTTCATCAACATGTTTATAATTCATATAGCAAGTAATGATTATAAAGTATCTGATGATGACAAGCAGTTATAATAATTATAGACTTTCTTTTATGTGCAGAACAGCACTTGGGCTGTGTAACAATAAAATAAGGCTGTAATTTAAAGCAGTATTTTACATTTTTATGCAGTTGAGACCTGCACTTCTGAGCTGAAAAACTGCAAAAAGACTCATTTCTATTGGGTTTTAAATGTGTTAGCTTTACCATGCATATACTATGCTGATGATTATTTCAAAGAAAAAAGATCAGAATTGGTTAAGCATCAGGACGGGCACATGTCTGCACCTGTAAGTTTTCTATACACAGCAGTATTCAGACTAGCATGGTCAGTATTCAGGTCTGAAACATGGAGTGGTCCAAAAAGACAAATATTTACATAGACATTAGAAAGTGCTTTCCAAATCACATCTAGGCATTTCTACATTCATTTAATTGAAAGAATAGTTCATAGAGAATTTATAAATCAGGACCCACAGACATAATAAACTTATGGTTACCAAAGGGGAAATGGGGAGAAAGATAAATTAGGGGTTTAGGATCAACAAAACTATACTATAATATATAAACTGAAGCTCCAGTATTCTGGTCACCTGATGCAAACAGCTGACTCACTGAAAAAGTCCCTGATACTGGGAAATACTGAGGGCAATAGAAGAGGGCTTCAGAGGATGAGATGGCTGGATGGCATCACCGATGCAATGGACATGAACTTGGGGAAATTTCAGGAGATGGTGATGGACAGAGAGACCTGGTGTGCTACAGTCCACGGGGTAGCAAAGCATCAGACATGACTGGGTGACTGAACCATAACAACTACTAATATATATAAAACAGGAACTATACTATATATAAAATAGGAACCAGAGATCAAACTGCCAACATCCACTGGATCATTGAAAAAGCAAGAGAGTTCCAGAAAAGCATCTACTTCTCCTTTACTGATTATGCCAAAGCATTTGACTATGTGGATCACAACAAACTGTGGAAAATTCTTAAAGAAAGGGAATACCAGACCACCTTACCTGTCTCCTGAGAAATCTGTATGCAGGTCAAGAAGCAACAGTTAGAACCGGACAAGGAACAACAGACTGGTTCCAAATCAGGAAAGGAGTACATCAAAGCTGTATATTATTACCCAGCTGATTTAACTCAATATGCAGAGTCTATCATATGAAATGCTAGGCTGGATGAATCACAAGCTGAAATCAAGATGGCTGGGAAAAATATCAATAACCTGAGATATGCAGATGACACCACCCTTATGGCAGAAAGGGAAGAAAAACTAAAGAGCCTTTTGATGAAAGTGAAGGAGAAGAGTAAAAAAGTTGGCTTAAAACTCAACATTCAGAAAACTAAGATCATAGCATTCAGTCCCATCACTTCATAGCAAATAGATGGAGAAACAATGGAAACGGTGAGATTTTATTTTTCTGGGCTCCAAAATCACTGCAGATGTTGAATGCAGCCACAACATTAAAAGGTGCTTGCTCCTTGGAAGAAAAACTATGACCAATCTAGATAGCTTATTAAAAAGCAGAGACATTACTTTGCCAACAAAGGTTCGTCTAGTCAAAACTATGGGTTTTACAGTAGTTATGTATGGATATGAGAGTTGGGCTATAAAGAAAGCTCAGCGCCTAAGAATTGATGCTTTTGAACTGTGATGTTGGAGAAGACTCTTGAGAGTCCCTTGGACTGCAAGGAGATCCAACCAGTCCATCCTAAAGGAAATCAGTCCTGAGTGTACATTGGAAGGACTGATGTTGAAGCTGAAACTCCAATACCTTGGCCACCTGATGTGAAGAGCTGACTCATTTGAAAAGACCCTGATGCTGGGAAAGATTGAAGTGGGAGGAGAAGGGGATGCCAGAGGATGAGATGGTTGGATGGCTCACTGACTCGGTGGACATGAGTTTGTGTAAGCTCTGACAGTTGGTGATGGACAGGGAGGGCTAGTGTGCTGCAGTCCATGGGGTTGCAAATAGTCAGACACAACTGAGTAACTGAACTGACTGAACTGAACTGATAAAATAGATAATCAATAAGGACCTACTGTATAGCACAAGGAACTACACCCAATGTTTTATAATAACCTACAAGGGAAATATACGATAAATAATACCTATATATAACTGAATCACTTTGCTATTAACATCTGAAACTAACACAACACTATAAATCAACTATATTTCAATTAAAAAAGAGAAATACCAATGAAATACTCATTTTCTTTATGTCACATTACATATAACATTACACATTACACATTCCCTAGTGACTCAGAGGTTAAAACGTCTGCCTCCAATGCGGGAGGCTGTAATCACTAAAAATATGATTACTGAAAAAAATACATATATAATGAGAGCTTTCAGAGAAAACACAAAGAAATTTTTTGCCCACTTAGTAAACTAATAGGACATCTGGTCATATATGTACTATGGAGGCATTTTTTTTATTAATGTTTTCACTTTTAACCACAAATCTTTCTCAGGGCTACTGATAATTTCTTTCCATATAGGAGGTAAGCCTCTGTCCAAAGAATCCTGTTCTAAACGTCTTTTCCTAAGTAATTACCTCTGTTTCTGACTTGAGATGCCCTACTTTTTATCTCAAAAGTGGTTTCCACATTAGAAAAGACTCTGGAATTCCTTCTGCGCTTTTTACTGTCCGGGGATGAGAATAAGAGTACCTTTAACTACAGAGGTCCTCTTTTACAGGTTCTACAACCTTGAAAAAGCCCCAGAAGTCTTGGCCTGCTATTCCTGACAGTCTGCATCCAGTCTGACTTTTCTTTTCTGATGCCCCAAACTAAATTCTGTCGCATCTAGCATTGTACTAACTGTAACTACTTTATGTAGGCAAGTTTCAAATGAAAACTTTTCCAGAGGAAATTTCTAGTGGCAGCTGACTCAGGGGGTTGGTGGTGGGAGTGTGGAGAGATGACATGAGGAGGGAAGAGCTGGCTTTAGTAGGGGCTGAGGAAAAGCAAAAAGAGGTGTTCAAATCTCCACAGCAGACATTTACAACATCTGGGATAATATCTACAGTTTTGGCAAAATTTATGCCCAGAGAGCCTGCAGGTTAGAACTTAAGAGATGTTCAATCTTGTATAAGGTTTGTTTCTAGCATGTCCCCTATCCAGAGTAAGTATCATCTCTTTGACCTGAAATGTCATTTTTCTATGAGATATTTAATTAGTGGAGCCATTTCTCTCTAAACTTAACTGTGACATCACCTGTGTTAGGCCAGGCAAGGCCAAGAGTACTGATTTTAGACAACACAGGCAATTGTTTGGTTAAAAAAAAAAAGGTTGTTTTTATTTTTTTGTTTTCTTTTTTTCTTTTTTGGTTAATATACCTTGGGAAAAGAACAGCATATATTTTGGGAGCAAATCCATATTTATGTTTCTGCAAGACCAAGGTTCCTACCTGTGTTTACAGAGTTTATATGCCAAACTATTTTTAAGGTGGAGAAAACATTTTAATAAGAGAAGAACAGGTAAGCTGTTTACCATCTAATTGGCTGAATGCATTTGATTTCATATAATGCCTCTTTATTCCTCAACCTCTTTCAATTCCCTGAAGGTTAATGCCCACTAAAAATACAAACACAAATATTTATTTATTTATTTATTTGGTTTTCTTTGGATTAAAGGGACAATCTCCAAAGGGCATTTCACAAATATTTTATATTCAAAAATAAAGCTGGATGTGACCTTAAGAAACACCTCAGTCTGAGAGTTTTCTTTGTATTTATTCACTCACATTCACTGCTGATCATGTTGCTGGTTTTCAGGTTTAAATAAACCCAACAAGGATGGTTTAGAAGAATGTTCATGATATCTATCTGCCTATATCATATACATAAACATCCATAAACATTTTTATATATTTATAAAAATATAAAATCATATCATTGCTAAAACTGATTACAGATAAAAGAAACATTTAAATTTTCACTTAGGAACATGTCTAAACCATTAATGCTATAATAATAAATTTATTTTTCATATATGTGACATAACATATGTGAGTCTTGAGATACAATTAAACCCTATATAGGGTGTACATTATCTGGTCACAGACCACCTCCCTCTCAGTTGTCTCATCCGTGTCACTTGCTCACTCCATTCTGACCATGCTGGCCTTCTGCGCTCACCCCCTGCCTTGCTTCTGTACTTCCTGTCACTTATTCAGGACCATCCCCCACCCCCTACATATGTTCACATGACTCACTAGGCTCAAATCTCTTTTCAAATGTCATTTCCCCACAAAGGCCTTTCCTGGCCACCTTACTTATTATCACGCCCCGTCAATATTTACACAACCTCCTTCCCAGTTTATTGCCTTTCTTCTTCACTGGAGTGTCAAGAGATCATAGACAAGGGGCATGAGTTTTGTTCTGAGCTGTACCCACAGCAACAGGAATAGTGCTAACTCACATATACAACTCAGTAAATATCTGTTGAATTGAAATAGGTCGCTCTGGGTGCTGACTACGCTGAAGACTCAGGAGACTCTGCGGCTGCTAAGTCACTTCAGTCGTGTCTGATCTGTGCGACCCCATAGACAGCAGCCACCAGACTCTCCCATCCCTGGGATTCTCCAGGCAAGAACACTGGAGTGGGTTGCCATTTCCTTCTCCAATGCATGAAAGTGAAAAGTGAAAGTGAAGTCGCTCAGTCATGTCCGACTCTTAGTGACCCCATCGACTGCAGCCCACCAGGCTCCTCTGCCCATGGGATTTTCCAGGAGTCTCTACTGGTAATAAAAAGCAACGAGGGTGGAGCAGGGAACAGAGGAGTTCTCTGCCTATGACCCAAGTAAATGGCTACCCACTAGATATCTCATCTTTTTGTAGAAGTTTCCTTTTGAGGTCACAGAGACCCATGGAGGAGGCAAGGACTGATGAAGAATTATTGATCATCTTCAAGTTTACCAGTAGCATCACAGGAGTGGAAAAAGCCAGCTGAAAAGGATTCAAAACAGTTTTGATTGTACATAACAGTTGACAACTGCCTTTCTTGCTACTAGGACATAGAGACTCTACTCCGGATCACCAAAAGGTTTCCAGAAGTGGAAATGCTAACATTTTGCTTCAGAGATAGTTTCTGGTCCTTCTTCACACCTAATATTTAACCATCAACCAAATCACATATTTACATATACACATCACACATCTTCTCTAATAAAGGAAAGACAAAACATCTTGAAACAAAGAGAACTGCAAATACAAGCACAGAAATTGCTGTTCATGCAAAAGGATTTGGAGAGGTGTAACAGTATTCAATTGTGAGAAACAAAGGGAGAAAATCTAGCCAGATCTCCACACTTTGGTGAGAAAAAGGCCCTTCCATTCACACTGCCCATTCTCATTTTCAAAGCCTGGGTAATAGGCTTTGAATAACATTCTAAATTAAGTCAATCTGGGAAAAAGTTTTTGATGAGAAAAAAATGGAAAGTATCTGAAAAATTGATACTTTTGAACTGTGGTGTTGGAGAAGACTCTTGAGAGCCCCTTGGACTGCAAGGAGATCCAACCAGTCCATTCTGAAGGAGGACAGCCCTGGGATTTCTTTGGAAGGAATAAGGCTAAAGCTGAAACTCCAGTACTTTGGCCACCTCATGCAAAGAGTTGACTCATTGGAAAAGACTCTGATGCTGGGAGGGATTGGGGGCAGGAGGAGAAGGGGACGACAGAGGATGAGATGGCTGGATGGCATCACTGACTCGATGGACGTGAGTCTGAGTGAACTCGGGGAGTTGGTGATGGACAGAGAGGCCTGGCGTGCTGCGATTCATGGGGTCGCAAAGAGTCAGACACAACTGAGCGACTGAACTGAACTGAACCATGTCTTCACAATCTCCTTGAAAATAAAAATCTTTGTTTACTTTCAAAATGCATGAGTAACTATCAGAAAGATACTAAAATTCTCACAAGGACTGTTGTCAGTAAATGGTCAGAACACTCACAGTGTACTTTGATCTTTTAGTACCCAGACATCCCAAGTTCACCAGCATTTCCCCCTATACCAAAAAGAATACTTCAGTGTTTTCAACAAAAGGAGGGACATCAGTGGGGAATATTTAAACGTTTCAGTGGGAATATTTAAATACCAGTAAAGATCTCACAATATAAGATTAGAAGTTGATTGGAGTTATAAAATTTAAATGTGAATTAAATGGATGATAAAGAGCTTGGGGGGCTTCCCCTGTGGCTCAGTGGTAAGGGATATGTAGTTTCACCCCTGATCCGGGAAGACCTCACATGCCTTGGAGCAACTAAGCCACCTGTGACACAACTATTGAGCCTGTGCTCCAGAGTTTGGGAGCCCCAACTATTGAGCCCACATGCTGCAACTATTGAAGCTGGTGGGCTCTAGAGCCTGTGCTCTGCAACAATGAGAAGCTCATGCATGGCAGCTAGAGAGTAGCCCCAACTACTCGCAACTAGAGAAAAGCTGGAGCAACAACTGCAAACACAGCATAACCAAAAATAAACATTTTTTTTGGAAAAAAAAATAGAGCTCGAGTTGACAGGAAGGCTGAAGAAGCAGTCTTTGCAGAATAGATGTGTTATACCAGAGGCTGAGAGGGTAGAACCACCTTCAAACCAGTTCCAGGTAGAAGTTGTTAGGCTTCTGCATTCCACATTCTGGATCTGCCTGCTGCTGCCCCAATACTGCCTCCCCCTACCACCAGGAAAAAATGCTACAGTGTTCCCTACTTCTGTAGATGACTCCCCCAGATAGTCTCTATGTGTACATCTAATTGTTTCTACACTCTGGTTACTGGGGATCACAAGAGAAAGTGTTTGGATGTTTGGCTTCAATAAGGAGCTTAAATTCTTTCTCTTGACATCGCTGGGACCTGAGGATATCCACCTGCACCTGGGCAAAACCTCTTAAAATAACAGGATGTCACTGCCCACACACTTGCAACCAAACAACACTTTCTTAAACAAGGGGAAGCTGAAAGCCAGGAATTTGCCAGAACAAATGCTCCTGGACAACACCTACTGAAATATAGCAGGCTGACGACTTCAAACAGACCAAGAGGAAAAATCTTCTGTGTCCCCCGCATGAGACCTCTGGCAGGGTGTGCCTAATAAGTAACTAGGGACTTTATGGCCTTTGTGCTTGATAACCTTCCTGAGTGACCATAACCTCCGAGCTCCTCCACCACCGTCACCAGCCCTGCACAAAAGCGGAAGATTGCACATGACCCGCCCACAGCGCTCTGGAATGGGGAAGTGCCAGGGGCCCAGATGAAGCCCCCTCCGCCCCCACCAGCTGTCTGCCCCCCTTCACCTCATTAAGTGTACCCAGTGCCCACAGTTGGGTTCCTGACTCACGCTTTGGCTCCTTTATGCTTTATAAGCCTTTATATGCTTTATAAGCCCCAGTAAAGGCTTGCCTTCATTCTCTCCTCTGGCCTTTTGTTGGTTTCTATCTGATCAATAATGTAATTTGTGGGCACACAGCCAGCACAGCAGGGCCTCTGGCCCTATCCAGGTTTGGACAGGGGAAGTCTCATCTAGACAACTAAACGCAGCTTGCTCGGTGCTAACAAGCCTAACCTTTGTGCTTCAGCATCATCGCACTTGGTAAGTACCTTTCTTGAGGGAGATCCGGTCCTCATTCAGGCAGCACTTTACCCTTCGCGCTGCTCTTTTTGCTCTTTTAATCTTTCGCTCCCTTTCTACTTCTCCTTTCTCTTTCCTCTTCTGCTTTTCTGTCACATCCTTTGAGAAAGAGGATGACCCGCATCTCCAGCACCACTCCTTCCAGCCTGTGAGCTCTCGCTCCCACTGGCCGTTGCTGGTTCACCCTCAGGGTTGACAAGAGATGGGAGAGGCTCACGGGACCTTGCAGATCAGGGTCCAGAGGGCTCTCCTTGATGGGAGGTTTGTGAGAACCACAGAGATTCAAGTTTACTATTGTGTAGTGTCTGGAAGCCTGGTCGTCACAAACTTCTCAACATCTGTTTCCTGGGTTAAAGTCTCAATCAGGGGTAACAGTCCCAGTTGCCAGTTTAAAGCTCACACCTGCACTGGTTTCTGGGGCTGATCACCAAAGAAAGGGCGCAGTGGAGGGAAGGGACCCTTCCGCTGTCCCTTGTGGAAAAGACCACAGGTTGGAACTATCTGGGTAGACACCCAGGGAGTGGGGAAGGTGTGTGAAATGGCAGCCACCACACCCCACCATTTCTTCTTTTTTTCTCTGTATATCTGAACCCTTCTCCATCCTGGAGACCTGTCCTGGCATGGTCTCTACATTCAGTGCAGTTCAGTTGCTCAGTCCTGTTCAACTCTTGGCGACGCCGTGAATTGCAGCACGCCAGGACTCCCTGTCCATCACCAACTCCCAGAGTTTACTCAAACTCATGTCCATCGAGTCAGAGATGCCGTTCAACCATCTCATCCTCTATGGTCCCCTTCTCCTCCGGCCTTCAATCTTTCCCAGCATCAGGGTCTTTTCAAATGAGTTAGTTCTTCATATCAGGTGGCCACAATATTGGAGTTTCAGCTTCAAAAGCAGTCTTTCCAATGAATATTCAGGACTGATTTCCTTTAGGATGGACTGGTTGGATCTCCTTGCAGTCCAACGGACTCTCAAGAGTCTTCTCCAACATCACAATTCAAAAGCATCAATTCTTCGGTGCTCAGCTTTCTTTATAGTCCAACTCTCACATCCATACACGACTACTGGAAAAACCATAGCCTTGACTAGACGGACCTTTGTTGGCAAAGTAATGTCTCTGCTTTTTAATACGCTATCTAGGTTGGTCATAACTTTTCTTCCAAGGAGTAAGCGTTTTTTTCATTTCATGGCTGCAGTCACCATCTGCAGTGATTTCGGATGCCAAAAGAACGTTCAAATTACCGCAAAATTGCACTCATCTCACACGCTTGTAAAGCAGTGCTCAAAATTCTCCAAGCCAGGCTTCAACAGTATGTCAGCTGTAAACTTCCAGATGTTCAAGCTGGATTTAGAAAAGGCAGAGGAGTCAGAGATCAAATTGCCAACATCCATTGGATTATTGAAAAAACAAGAGAGTGCCACAAAAAAAATCCATTTCTGCTTTATTGACTATGCCAAAGCCTTTGACTGTGTGGATCACCACAAACTGTGGAAAATTCTCAAATGGATGGGAATATCAGACCACCTGACCTGCCTCCTGAGAAGTCTGTATGCAGGTCAAGAAGCAACAGTTAGAACTGGACATGGAACAACAGACTGGTTCCAAGTAGGGAAAGGAGTATTCCAAGGCTGTATATTGTCACCCTGCTTATTTAACTTATATGCAGAGTACATCATGAGAAATGCTGGACTGGAGGAAGCACAGCTGGAATCAAGATTGCCAGGAGAAATATCAATAACCTCAGATATGCAGATGATACCACATATATGGCAGAAAGTGAAGAAGAACAAAAGAGCCTCTTGATGAAAGTGAAAGAGGAGAGTGAAAAAGTTGGCTTAAATCTCAATATTCAGAAAATTGAGATCATGGCATCTGGTCCTATCACTTCATGGCAAGTAGATGCAGAAACAGTGGCCTCTACATTACCTCCTGATGTTTTCCTTGTCTACCCTCTCACCTACCAATAGGACAATTCTCTGATCACCTTTGCCATCTTTCTCTTCAGCTCTTTTACCCTAGAAACTCTCACAGTTGCCTCTGTGAAGACCATTTAGATAATACTTGGGCCTATTCCCTCATAGACTTCTCAGTCAGTCCCAGTTTTTCCTTTATGCACCTGCCTCCTCGGGCACCTCATTCATTGTTTTTCAATAAGAAAGGAGGGAGACTTGGACATGGGACAAAGTTGAGACAATAGTGGAACTCCTCTGGTCATGAAACCTTGAGGCTCCACAGGCTCCCTCTCTGTCCTCCCTAGCTTGTCACTCCTTCATTCCCTTCTTCAGTTTTTGGGACCAGAAGCGATCAGGTAATGAAGGCTTTTGCATGGTCTCGGGTCCCCTTCTCCTCCTGAACCATTACTCATGGGTTGTAAGAAGCAGAGAAATGGGAAATATCCCAGGAATCCCCAAAGATGCCCACTTGGGTTGCGTTCTTAACAAGTTGTGACAGTGGAAATTCAGTTCAGTTCAGTCGCTCAGTCGTGTCCGACACTTTGTGACCCCATGAATCGCAGCACACCAGGCCTCCCTGTCCATCACCAACGCCCGGAGTTCACTCAGACTCACGTCCATTGAGTCAGTGATGTCGTCCAGCCATCTCATCCTCTGTTGTCTTCCCTCCCAGCATCAGAGTCTTTTCCAATGAGTCAGCTCCTCGCATCAGGTGGCCAAAGTACTGGAGTTTCAGCCTTGGCGTCATTCCTTCCAAAGAAATCCCAGGGCTGATCTCCTTCAGAATGGATTGGTTGGATCTCCTTGCAGTCCAAGGGACTCTCAAGAGTCTTCTCCAACATCACAGTTCAAAAGCATCTATTCTTCGGTGCTCAGCCTTCTTCCCAGTCCAACTCTCACATCCATACATGACCACAGGAAAAACCATAGCCTTGAGTAGACGGACCTTAGTCAGCAAAGTAATGTCTCTGCTTTTGAATATGCTATCTAGGTTGGTCATAACTTTTCTTCCAAGGAGTAAGTGACTTTTAATTTCATGGCTGCAGTCACCATCTGCAGTGATTTTGGAACCCAGAAAAATAAATTCTGACACTGTTTCCACTGTTTCCCCATCTATTTGCCATGAAGTGATGGGACCGGATGCCATGATCTTTGTTTTCTGAATGTTGAGCTTTAAGCCAACTTTTTCACTCTCCACTTTCACTTTCATCAAGAGGCTTTTTAGTTCCTCTTCACTTTCTGCCATAAGAGTGGTGTCATCTGCATATCTGAGGTTATTGATATTTCTCCCAGTAATCTTGATTCCAGCTTGTGTTTCTTCCAGTCCAGCATTTCTCATGATGTACTCTGCATATAAGTTAAACAAGCAGGGTGACAATATACAGCCTTGACGTACTCCTTTTCCTATTTGGAACCAGTCTGTTGTTCCATGTCCAGTTCTAACTGTTGCTTCCTGACCTGCATACAGATTTTAGATGGCTTAAAAAGGAACAAGCTCCCTTTATTTTGTTGTATGACTTGAACCTAATATGCCCTAAGTGGAAAAGTGGCCCAAAATGGATTGCTTAATTTTAAATCCATTTTACAACTGGACCTGACTTGCAATGGGTCTCAAAACTGGGAAGAATCGATTGCATGTAGCCCTTCGTGAAGCTCTATCAGGACCTGGGTCTGAGGGCTCCTGCCATGTGTTCATGGCCTCTAGTTCTGTTTCATCCCCAAAAGATTCAGAGCAAGATTTCTTCATGGACCCCCTTCTTTACCCACCAACTGGCCATTGGTACATGAGCCTCTTTCTCAAGTTCCCACTCCTCCCCCTTTAACATCATCTTCAGTACTAGAACCCCAGAACCCCTACCTTTCCCTGATAGATGATTAAAGCCCAGAAATCTTCAAATCAGAGTTCCCAGTGCTGTCCCCAGTGAGGCTCCAGTCAGGTTCAAAGTTAGCCCCCACTTTTGCCCCACAAGCTATACTCTCTATGAGGTAGCTGATGGGAACAGAGGGATTACTAGGGTGCATGACCCCTTTTTGATGCATAATCTACAAAGAGAGGTCTGACAGGTTCTCAATAATCCTGACAAGTTCAGGAACAGATTTATCAGCCTAGGGTTAACATTCTTCCTGACCTAGCAGGATGTCACAGTTGTTCTGCCCCACTGGTACACAGGGATCACAAGGAATGCATACTTCCTTTTCAGGAAGGCCAGGGGAGAAACTGATAGCCTACAAGCCACCAATCCACACCACCAGGTTTATCAGATGGGTAGTGATGCCATTCTAGACACCAACCCACACTGGGATTACAAAGATCGTGTAGGTCAGGCCAGGATGAGACACTATATTACTTGTTTATTAGAAGGAATGGGAAAGTGTTTGGTGAAACTGGTAAATTATGAGAAGACTGGAGAAACTACACAAGAGGATGAAAATCTGGTGGTCTTCCTGAGTCAGGAGACAGAGGCCTTTAGGAAAGCCACCAGTGCAGACCCTGAGTCTGCAGAGAGGAGGTGGCTCTTAGGCATGCATTTTATCATCCAGGCCTCTCCTGACATCAGGAGACAGTTGCCAAAGCTTAAGGCTGGGCCCAGACCCTGTTTTCAGTCTTGGCAGAGGAAGACTTTAAAGTCTATGATAACCCATATTTAATAGAAGAACATTGTATTACTCCTACCAGTCCATCCTAAAGGAAAATAGTCCTGAATATTTATTGGAAGGACTGATGCTGAAGCTGAAACTCCAATACTTTGGCCACCTGATAGGAAGAACTGACTCACTGGAAAAGACCCTGATGCTGAGAAAGATTGAAGACGGGAGGAGAAGGGGATGACAAAGGATGAGATGGTTAGATAGCATCATGGACTCAATGGACATGAGTTTGAGCAAGCTCTGGGAGTTGGTGATGGACAGAGAGGCCTGGCATGCTGCAGCCCATGGAGTCACAAAGCGTTGGGCACAAATGAGTGACTGAACTGAACTGAACTAACTGATATTACTCATATGGGTGGTGGTTTAGTTACTGAGTAGTTTTTGCGTTTTGAGATCCCATAGACTTCAGCCTACCAGGCTTCTCTGTCCATAAGATTTCCCAGGCAAGAATACTGGAGTGGGTTTCCATTGCCTTCTCCAGGGGAATTGTCCTAATTCAGGGATCAAACCACGCCTCCTGCTTTGGTAGGAGGATTTTTTTTTTACCTCTGAGCCACTAGGGAAGCCTTAGTATCTCAGACTTAACAGAAGAGGCCAACAAAGATAGGAGGTTAATAATGAAAATGGAGCTTTTGACTTCTTTGATCCACCCAAGGGAACCCTAGGAAGCCAACACCAGATGGACAGTCAAGGAGTTGTCTAGGTTGGAATCAGGACCCCTTTTCTCAGAATGAGGGACAGTGGCAGAGGGAATATCTTTAGCACCTGAAGACGCCTGAAGAACAACCGAGGCCAGCTTCATTCTGGGTGAATCTCTGGATGCCAGATGCCAGCATTCTGGCTGATGGGCTGAGTACCCACCTGGCAGGAGATCCTACTAGTCCACCCTCATCACTCCAGCAGAGCCTCGGGTCATCTTTGATGTGGCAGGTAGGAGAACTAAATTCCCTTGTAAGACACTGGAGCTGCTTCTCTGTTCTGACCTGGCCAGCCTGACCTCTCTGCAACCCTGAATGTCCTGTGATGGGAGGGGATGGATGACCTCAGGTAAGGTGGTTTACATCTCCACTCACCTGGGAATCAGGCCTATTATTACTACGCATTCCTCTTTTCATATATGACAATGCCCTCCACCCCTCCTTTGAAGAGAAGACCTAAATAAATTAGGAGTCAGTGTTTTCTTAGAACAAGGGGAAGTTCAAGAAAGCAGGAAACCAGAACATGGAATACATCTGTGCCTTGGAATTCATCTATTAGTCCTCAGATGACCTGCCTGCTGATCAATGAGATATTGCCGCCAAATGAGAGAACAAGTGGATCCAGTGGTTTAGCTTAATTCAGCGTCAGAAAGAGCAAAGCAATTTCCCTGATAGAAGATTAAAGCCCAGGAGAAATATCCCTGGAAAAGGAAGTACCCTGTGAAGCCTGAAGTCCTGAGGCAATCCAACCACTGCTCACTAAATTTCTCAAACATGGACACATTCAGTCCTAGTCTCCTTCCAGCATTCCAATTCTCCACATCCAAAAAGCTTGGTTTGTGCAGAACTTATGGGCAATGAATGAAATAGTCATCCCCGTTCACCCAGTGGTGCCAAACTGATACACTCTACTCACCCAGGTGGCCAGGGGATGCTCAGTATTTCTCTGTGTTGGGCCTTATGATGCATTGTTCTGTTTTCCCCTACAACAACATCAAGATTCACGATATCTCTTTGACTTTGAGTGGATGGACACTGACATTCTGGAGGATACTCAGTACAGCTGGGCAATACTGCCATGGGGTTTTGTGGATAACTTCCACTTTTGGGGAAGTACATTGGCAAAGAAAGTAGGGAACTGAGCTTGAAAAATGGAACTATTACAGTATGTTGATGACCTACTGAGAAGTAGTGAGACAGAAGAGTCAGATCAGAATATTGTTCAGTTCAGTCACTCAGTCGTGCCCAACTCTTTGTGACCCCAAGTACTGCAGCACGCCAGGCCTCCCTGTCCATCACCAACTCCAAGAGTTTACCCAAAACCCATGTCCATTGAGTCAGGGATGCCATCCAACCATCTCATCCTCTCTCATCCCCTTCTTCTCCTGCCCCCAGTCCCTCCCAGCATCAGAGTATTTTCCAAGGAGTCAACTCTTTGTATCAGGTGGCCAAAGTATTGGAGTTTCAGCTTTAGCATCAGTCCTTCCAACGAACACCCAGGACTGATCTGCTTTAGGATGAACTGGTTAGATCTCCTTGCAGTCCAAGGGATTCTCAAGAGTCTTCTCCATCACCACAGTTCAAAAGCATCAATTCTTTGGTGTTCAGCGTTCTTCACAGTCCAACTCTCACATCCATACATGACTACTGGAAAAACCATAGCCTTGACTAGACAGACCTTTGTTGACAAAGTAATGTCTCTGCTTTTTAATATGCTATCTAGGTTAGTCATAACTTTCCTTTCAAGGAGTAAGCGTCTTAAAATTTCATGGCTGCAATCACCATCTGCAGTGATTTTGGAGCCCCTCCAAATAAAGTCAGCCACTGTTTCCACTGTTTCTTCATCTATTTGCCATGAAGTGATGGGACTGGATGCCATGATCTTCGTTTCCTGAATGTTGAGCTTTAAGCCAACTTTTTCACTCTCCTCTTTCACTTTCATCAAGAGGCTTTTTAGTTCTTCTTCACTTTCTGCCATAAGGGTGGTGTCATCTGCATATATGAGGTTATCGACATTTCTTCAGGCAATCTTGATTCCAGCTTGTGCTTCCTCCAGTCCAGCATTTCTCATGATGTACTCTGCATATAAGTTAAATAAGCAGGGTGACAATATATAGCCCTGACGTACTCCTTTTCCTATTTGGAATCGGTCTGTTGTTCCATGTCCAGTTCTAACTGTTCCTTCCTGACCTGCATACAGGTTTCTCAAGAGGCAAGGTCCTAAATTTTCTGAGAAAGGGGATAGTAAGTCTCCCTAACCAAGACTCAGGCCTCAAGTGAAGGGTTCAGTGTTTAGAATTTGTTTTGATCCCAGGAGCTGGAGCCGTGGCCATCAGTTCAGTTCAGTTGCTCAGTCGTGCCCAACTCTTTGCGACCCCATGAATCGCAGCATGCCAGGCCTCCCTGTCCATCACCAACTCCCGGAGTTCATTCAGATTCACGTCCATCGAGTCAGTGGTGCCATCCAGCCATAGATTTGTGAAAATAACAAGTAGTGCATTACCACTTCCAGCCACATGGAGGCAATTCCAAGGCTTTCTAGGGATGGCTGGATCCCGTTGTAACTGGATTCCAGATTAGGGCCTTATAGCAAAGCCTTTATATGTGGCTCTGAAGGGAGAAGAAAGGGAACCCTTCTCTCCTTTGGAAGGGGGTACCACTAGTTGGCCTTCAAGACTCTAGCGACTGAACTGAGTAGATGAGCAGCACTGGGGATTCCAAAATTAGACAAATCCTTTACCCTGTACATTCATGAGAAATCAGGAATAGCCCTGGAATTTCTAACCCCAAAGCAGGGACCAGATCAGAAACCATGGCATACTTTGCAAAACAGCTGGACTCAGTGGCCCTGAAATGGCCCAGCTGCCTGAGGGTAGTAGCAGCCACAGCCGCGTTGACACCCTGGGACAACACTTAGATGTATTAACCCCTCGTTAGATTACAATCTGTGGTTAGAAGTTAAAGGACATCATTGGTTGACCAGGGGAAGGTTAACTAAATAGTAGCTTCTACTAAAGGACACCCCTGTTACCTTAAAGGTGCATCATACTTTGAACCCTGCAACTCTGCTTCCAGGTCTTAAGAATGAAGATTTACTGCATGAGTGTACAGAGACTATAGATCAAACTTACTCCAGCAGGTCCGATCTTCTAGATGAACCTCTTAACAGCATTGAGGTCGAGTGGTTTACTGACGGGAGCAGATTTGTAGAAATGAAAACCTGAAAAGGCAGGTTATGTCATACTGAGTCTAATTAAATTTGCAGAAGCCAAGGCCCTGCCACCCTAGACCTCAGTCCAGAAAGCCAAGCTAATTGCATTAATGAGAGTGCTGCAATTAAGGTATAATAAGAAATTAAATATGTATTCTGACTCTAAATATGAGTTCCATGTATTACATGTTCTTGCTGCCATTTGGAAAAAGAAGAATGTGAGCTGCTAGAAATTCTTCCATAAAATGGAAGGATTTGATCCTGGCCCTATTAGAAGCCATGCAGCTCCTGATGCAGGTAGTCCGCTGTAGAGGCCGTCAAAAGATGGGCAGTTTGGAAGCTAAGGAAACAGCAAAGTTGATCAAACTGCAAAAAGGGCAGCTTGGTTGATTACTAGAGCTTGAGCAAATCATGGCCTTGGTAATTAGCCCCCCTCCCCCGGGGCTCCCTAGCCTTCCTCAGGATTCCTCCCAGTAACAAGAAAAGGCTAAACAATGGAGCTATGAGAAAAGAAACATCATCTAGTATATGAAGGATGACAAGCTGCTCATCCCTGAGGCCCAAAAGTGGAAGCTCACCAGGAGTTTGCATGATGTCTCCCACTGTATGACAGATTCCCAATGGGACTTGGGGCAAAAGACCTTTTCAGGGAAGGGACTTAAGGGAACAGTAAAACAAGTGACTCTTGCCTGTGATTTGTTGCCCATAATAACTTGCAGGCTCACCCAATCCCCTCCTGGCTACTTCACACTGAGGGACATACTTGGGAAGATTGGCAGTTAGATTCCACCTAAATAACTCCACAGTCAGGATTCAGATGTCTCCTGGTATTAGTTGACACCTTCATGGGTTGGATTTGAGCCTTCCCCTGCTGGGGGCCAGCATGAGGAACTCCGCCCATGGCAAAGGTCATGAGGAAGGAGGCTTGGCATACACAAAGGCGTGATCTAGCCTCAAGAAACCCCCTGTTCCTGAACATCTAACCCCAAAACCAGAGTCTGTTTTATGCTCTCACATACACCTCTGACTTTACAGGGGGCTCTCCCCCATAACCGTTTCTCTTGGAGAAGGAGTAAACGTGCAGCTCCAAGTCAATAAAAATTCCTGGGCGTGACAAGAGTGTTTCAGCTTACGGACTCCTCTGAAGGTTATCTAGCCCCCCTGTATAGGTTCGTCCGGCCACATGTGATTGTTTACAGCCTCCCAATCTGAGAGGCACGAGATGTTTTAGACTTACTAAAGGCAAATTCTTTTGGGGAGTTAGAAATTATTAGTATAGGGGTTAGTTAGGAATTATATTGGTGAAGGGTTTTTCATTTGTTGTGTCAATAATTGCTGCTAATTCCCTGCTCTGGGTGGGACAAGGATGTCTCAGGTCAAACCTCTCTGCTGACAGACTAGCTTGTGTGACAGGATTATCCATACTCCTGCCATTACGCACATGATTGTTTACTACCTCTCAACCATAAACAGCACAGAGAGTTTTGGAATATTTTGAGAGTCTTAATTAGCATAGGGCTTTTTCTTCTTGTTGAGTCAATGATTGCCGCCAGGCCTCCATATCCTTAGGCACCTGGGAATATATTAATCAATGTATTTGGAATATAGAAAAGGAAATACAGTAGTTTTTGATGTTAGCAATGCTAGACTTTTTGAGTTAATGGATTTTCTCTTTTGTAATAGATCACTGTGCTTTGTTATAAATCACTGTGTCCTTGCTATGTAAAAATGTAACTTTATCACTATCTTAAGACTAAATAGATCTTAAGGGGAACATTGGTGAAAGGATTTTCATTTGTTGAGCTGATGTTTGCTGCTAAATCTCCATGTTCCCTACCCTTATAATGAATATAACTAACATATAGGAGAAATAAGTATTAACCTTTAAGACTAATCATGTTAACCTTGGGTTAAATAAATTCCTTTCTTGATTGTAACTCACTACACCCTCACCCTATAGGAATGTAACTTTATTTGGACGGTGGTGCCTGGTTTAAGAAAAAACACCCTTGGAAGAAATAAGTTTTTTGGTTATCAGAAAGAAAGGATCACAAAATGTCAGCAGGTCTCACTCATGGCCAGAAGATGATGTACCTTTTTTATACATTTATGTGAAGCACCTGATTTTGATAAAGGTCAGGACTGCTGACTCCCACGTGACTCTGTATTCATCCCTATGTGTAACAAAAGTATATAAGCAAACCCAAAAATAAAGAAATCAGATCAGTTTTCGGAAAGACTGATTCCCCCATGTCACTTCTTTCTTGCTCCCGTTTTTCTGGCTGAATTTCCATCTGGAGCATGGATGCTATTCCACGTAATCCAAGTTATTCAGCCTCTTTTTCTCCACTAATCTTCCTACTACACTATCTATTTCTAATCTCTCTATATCTGTGATTAAATATGTATTTTTCCAAAGACGCCGACTCTGTCCCCACCTTCGAATTCCCTGGATCCACCAGGGCTGGACCCCGGCATTCCCCACTGGATCTGAAAAAGCATCTCAAGTCCATAAGTCCCTGCAAAAGGAAAAACCTCCTCTGTTTGGCCTTCCAAAGTCCCTACAGAATGATAATGGGCCCTCTTTTGTAGCAAAGATCACACAGGCAATCTTGGCAGCCCTAGGGATAAGTTACCAGCTACACATGAGAATTGGACCAATTCACTTCCCTTGTGGCCCAGCTGGTAAAGAAACTGCCTGCAATGCAGAAGACCTGAGTTCTATCCCTGGGTTGGGAAAATCCCCTGGAGAAGGGAAAGGCTACCCACTCCAGGATTCTGGCCTGGATTGTATAGTCCTTGGGGTTGCATAGAGTTGGACACGATGGAGTTGGAACTTTCACTTCACTTTGACTGGTCAGAGTGCATCCACCCCAAAGAATAATCTGCAGCTCAGCCCATTTGAGATGACCTATGGAAAGCCTTTCTTACTACTGACATTCTACTACATGAAGAAGTGAGCTGGATCCTATGATATATTATCAATCTGGGGCAAATTCAGAAGGCAATCTTGGGTTAGGCCAATAAGACACTGCCACCTCCCACCACAGATAAAATGGGAGGGGCAGCCCCCTTCACAAGTTAACCCTGAAGATCAAGTTCTTAAGACTTCCAAAAGGGAGATCTTAAAGACAAACTATTAACAAAATGGAAGGGGCATTATAAAATAATTTTAACCATGTGCATTCCCGCCACATTACAAGGGATCACTAGTTGGGTGCAGTTATCTGGACTAAAACACTTACCTCTAAAAACTCCACAGGTCACAACAGAGGAACAATATACCTTTGGGCCAGTGGAAAGTCTACAATACTTATTCAGAAGACAAGCAACACTAGCAGATAAGTAAAAAGTGATGTAGTGGATTGGACTCTTATTTTCTATTTTTGCTGTTATGTTCTTGCTTGTACCTTGCCACATTGCTCAACCACCCCTACTGGGGAAAGACCTCTTTTGCCCCTGCTGGGTCTAGAGGATAGGAATCAATGATGGGGTGGGCCCTTCTCTTAGCCCTTCTTTTAAAGAGGGCTTGGGGAGAGGATGACAAAGGAAGTGGAACTTGAAGAGAAAAATCAGTAGTTGATTTTTCCAGCATTTTGCCTCAAGAAATAATCTAATTGTTGTATGTCATTCCCACCCCCAAGAGAGTGTTCCTGAGCTCAAGTTTGTGCCAGTGAAGAAGGACCTTAATCTCACCTTGATCTCTAAACCAAATAGAAGCATGCCACTTCTAATAGTGGAACTTGGTGATCATACTGATATAGGGTGTAGAGAGCTTACAGACCTTCGGAACCAAACAGTTCTCCAGGTCCAGTGACTCCTTCTCTTCACAGGAGAAGGAAAATTCTGTTGCCCTCCCAGATACCTACTTTACTGATGATAAGCTCACCCCTCTATATATGTCATTTTCCACTTCAAGCTCCTCATGCACCCCTAACCAGACTCATTAGTATGTGGATCCATCTCTACTCTCCCCAGCATCCAACCCAGTAACTCTTGTTTAGATTGGAGGGGAAAGCAGCCTCTTCCTGGAGACTGGCCTGTGGCCTCCCGTCTGCCTTCAGTGAGCACGCGAGAACAGAGGAAAGCAAAGAACTAGACAGGGGCCACCAGACAGAGGGCTCCTGGCCCCTAGATGCAGTAATATACCTAACTGGAGCTCCCTTTTACATTGCTGCTTTGATTCAACTTTTCCCTACCATGCTTGCACCCCTCCTGCCATGCTTATTCCCAGCTCTCTCCACATCTATTCTTCTGCCATACATTGAAAAATAAATTCCCCAAGGAGGGAACCCGAATTCCTTCTCCTCCTGACTTCTCCAGGCAATGGCCTGTCCATTTTATACAGTATGCTAACCCTCAAGAATAAAGGAGGTAGAATTGTTCAGGAGGAAATGAGATAGCCTGGGACCTGAAGTCATCTGCCGACACCCAGACAATATTTTCTAAAACAAGATGTAATACATTCAACAAGACACACATTGCTACATATGAAGGAGTATGGATGCTTGATAGTCTGGAAAATGGCAAGGGTTATGGACAGATATGATCAAGGAGAATGCGCTCCTCAAAAAGGGTGGGGAAACCCCAGAGAAATTTGGGTGGCAGCATGTAAGTGCGTCTTCCTTCTGAAATCACATACCTCCTGCAGCCCACCCAAGGGCTGGAGATTTTTGTCTTGCAAGGTACACAACAGTTCTGTCAGCACCTGGAGTCACCTATAGCTGAATCATGCCAGGATTTCCATAAAAATGGACAGAATAAATGACAAGCTCTAAATAATTCTGAACTAATACATGGTTTCAGAAAATTGGTCAAAAACATTAGGAAACAGAGTCTGAGACAGAGAGAAAAAAAATAGAGATGGAAAGTGACAAAAAGAGACAAAGACAGAGATATAATATCAGATCATCCCAAACCAAAGGCTGATTTGAACTGAAAGCAAAACGGTAGTACTTTCTGCTGTGTAAAGATGGCATCTGGTGTAGGATCATCCAAGGCTTCCCAGGTGGTGCTAGTGGTAAAGAACCCACCTGCCGATGCAGGAAATAAAGATGTGGGTTCGATCCCTGGGTCTGGAAGATCTCCTGGAGGAGGGCATGGCAGCGCACTCCAGTACTCTTGTCTGGGGAATCCCATGGACAGAGGAGCCTGGTGGGCTACAGTCCATAGGGTCGCAAAGAATCGGACACGACTGAAGCAACTTGGCACACATGCACATGGGACCTTCCAAGGCAGGTGTTCCATCCACATTAATAAAACCTCCATGAGACTTAGACCGGTTCTGTGGTTGAGATCTAAACTCCCTTTCCCTAATTACAAATGCAAAAAAGAAATGTTACCCCATCTGCCACTAAAATTACCCTGTGGATTTATTTATATCTTGAGGTATGTATCTCACTCCCAGAAGACAGAATGAGAGAACTGAGCTTTTAAAACTCATTTCCATAGTGTCTTGCTTCCTATCCCCAATGCTAATGATCTTTTAATGCAGATTTTATCTGTGAATTCTATTTATTGTGAGTGGTCATTAACATTTGCTAGCTAATGTATTTATTTATTCATGCTAGGGAATAGAAATGCAGACTATCTGTTGGATTCTCTGATTTTATCAACAGATAGTTATATCACATTCTTAGAATAATGTTGCCCACACTTTTAAATTGATAATAGACCATTGTGTATATAAGATCCAGGTTCTTAAAAAATGCTGTTTTCTCCTGAATAAAAGTCTATGTCAGTAATGTTTAGATAGTTAACTTCTTTGAGTTTAGTGACTCTATAGTTTGTAGCTAAATATAAACTGCCTGTCTTTAAAGCTGGGGGAAATCTTGTTTATTTCTAAGAAAATATGCCATTTTTCATTGACTCTCTAGAATAACACTGAAGCAGAATTTATTAAATATATGTGAATGACCCAATAGTCAGACGAAAACCATGAGCCTTGTGGTTCTGATTAAAAGCAAACAAACAAAAGAATCTACAACAAAGGAGGCTATCATAGATCATCTAAAACTGAAAGCCTCCATTATTTACAGTCTTCATGACTCATCATTCAAGCATTCTGCAGTTCCACCTACAATAAAATTTCGAGAAAAGCTTTTCAGATTCCTGGCCTGAATCCTCCCTCTTTCTCTAATCATTTTCCATCTCCTGCCCACTGCCCTGAACTATACTCCCTTGAGACATTTATACTTGTGATTATCTTCAAGACACCTCCTTTTCTGTACTGAAAGTTTTAGCCAAGGGGAATTCAGCTTCATAAACACAGAATTAAAGTATTGCCCAAACTCAATGGGATTTTGCTTTTCTTTTTAAAGTGCATTTGGGTCACAGTAAATGACTAGGATTAGATACCTTTAGCATACTTGCATCAGAACAGTATACAGGTATATTTTAATTTAGCCACCAGCAAGTCTAGATCAAATTTTTTTTTTTAATTTTTAATTCATAGCTTCTGCTCCCAACCAAGCTTGGGACTGCTTGCCTGTGTGCAGGAAAGCCAATCTGATATCAGGTTGTAGTGAAGGAGAGTGCAACATTTACTGTAGGGTATCAAGCTAGGAGTTCAGGACAGCTGCTGCTCAAAAGGCTAGAAGTCCTGATAGGTTTCAGGAAAGCATCCTTAAAGACCAACTGAAGGAGGTGGGTTGTAGGGTCTTGTGCACAATTCTCTGGTTAGAGGTGAAGTAATCTAAAGGAGATCAGCCCTGGGATTTCTTTGGAAGGAATGATGCTAAGTCTGAAACTCCAGTACTTTGGCCACCTCATGCGAAGAGTTGACTCACTGGAGAAGACTTTGATGCTGGGAGGGATTGGGGGCAGGAGGAGAAGGGGACGACCGAGGATGAGATGGCTGGATGGCATCACTGACTCGATGGACGCGACTCTGAGTAAACTCCGGGAGTTGGTGATGGACAGAGAGGCCTGGTGTGCTGCGATTCATGGGGTCTCAAAGAGTCGGACACGACTGAGTGACTGAAATGAACTGAACTGAACCGAATGGGGTGGTATCAAAGGGTGGTGCCACATTAATAGCTAACATTATCAATACTTAGACTCTATGAAGCCTGGGGACTAGGAATTCATGGTCATCAAATAGTTAACATCCTTCATGTGGTGGAGGTTTTAGCAACTATTAAACAGCTTAGGAAATATGCATCAAATATTGCTATCTAGGTACTTCAGAGAGAAACTAAAACAGAGGACATGCCGGAGAGGGTCTGTTCAGGGAAGGCTCCACAGGATGCTGCTTGGTTATACTTCCAGTTAAAATAAACTTTAAAAATACTTCTTCTATTATTAATAAATTCCATCAATTCCACAAAAAGGGAATTCTCTTGCAGTGTAGAGCCTAGAGCCAATTCTTTCCCAATTCTCATCTCAGATCATCTCCATGGGGGATTTAAATTACAAAATGCTTTTTCATTACACTTTGAGAAACTCTTTGGATATAAGCTAGGAATATACAGGAAGCCAGGTAAGCTCTATCATGGAAAACAATACCATCACTCATGAGTTAGGTACCCAAGAATTCTAATCTGTTCTCAGTCGCTAGCTCCATCCTACTAAAATTACTCAGATTTCTCATTTCTCTATATCTGTAGTTATCACAATGACAAAATTGATCAGTTAAGCATACTATGTGCCTGGCACTGATCCAAGCACTTTATACATAGTTTCTCAGTGTAACTCATAACAGA
This sequence comes from Capra hircus, assembly GCF_001704415.2. Classification (NCBI taxonomy): domain Eukaryota; kingdom Metazoa; phylum Chordata; class Mammalia; order Artiodactyla; family Bovidae; genus Capra; species Capra hircus. Next base: position 79,422,110 of record NC_030809.1, read on the forward strand.
AACATAAATTGTAACTGAATCATAGAATATCATCAGTTTTGAACTCAGGATATACACCCTCAAATTTTCTCAATAGAAGAACAAAAAAGTAGATGAAAGAGAACAAAAAAGGAAGAAAAAAAGAAAACTGAAGTCGCTCAGTCGTGTCCAACTCTTTGCGACCCCATGGACACCAGGCTCCTCCATCCATGGGATTTCTAGGCAAGAGTACTGGAGTGGGTTGACATTTCCTTCTCCAGAGAACTTCCCAACCCAGGGATCGAACCCAGGTCTCCCACATTGTAGACAGACGCTTTCCGTCTGAGCCACCACTTGATCTTAGCCAAAGGCCGAGAAGCAAACAAGGAGGAGGGAAAGGAGAAAAAGGACACTTGCCAGAGGTTAATAATTAAGAAATGAGATCATGTTAGATATGTAAGTTTTGTATATAAAGTAACTGTTACACTCTCAGTGGCTGCTGAAATTTATGTTTTGCTTGATGAAATCTATGTAGATGACTGAACCAGACACCAAGCATTTCTCCATGGTGGTAGAACTACCAACCCAATGCTACTAATATTTTACATTACATTTTCCCCATTTTGAATGTCTTAGACCATATCTTGAGTTCCTCATATATATAAATGCAACATGTTATGTTATACATTTTACAATGGTTTATGAGATATTGTTGTTGGCTCTTTGCAGTGTATCCTTGAAATTCCTCTTAGCAAAGTTCTTTTCTGCTGCTTGCCTCTGGGCTTGCCATCTGAGTTGTTTTGACCAAGACAATGGTATCATCATTACATACACAAAAGGCTTAAAATGTACTTGTAGGATGGATTTCCTTCTTGTGAAATGAGAAGAATATATTTCAGATAGACACAGGAGCAGATCATCAGTCACTGCCAGCCTGAAGCAGAGACTCTTCAGCTGAACTATTATTTATTAGTGAAAAATAAATGTTTATTATTTTTTGCCAGCAAAATCTCTGAGGTTATTTGTTATGTAGCAATAGTAGACTGGTGATTAATACAGACAATAGATCTGGCCCCTCTCTCAGTTTGTTTTAGATCTCCTTTAACTCTCCTTATTCCAGGCGTTCCGACTTCCTCTCCTGTCTTCAGCATATTAAATTTATTCTTACTTCATGATCCTTAGGCAAGCTGTTTACTCTGCCTGGACTTTTTCCCATGAATTGTCTTGTGAAGTGAAGTCGCTCAGTCGTGTCCGACTCTTTGCGACCCCATGGACTGTAGCCTACCAGGCTCCTCTGTCCATGGGATTTTCCAGGTAATAGTCCTGGAGTGGATTGCCATTTCCTTCTCCAGGGGATCTTCCCAACCCAGGGATTGAACCCGGGTCTCCCGCATTTTAGACAGATGCTTTACCGTCTGAGCCACCAGGGAAGTTAGTTCCTTTAAATTTTCCAAGTTTCAGGATAAGTATTACCTACTCAGTGAGACATTCTCAAATCACTGTGCCTTACATACAGACCTACCAACCCTTTTCTCTGTAAGTCTCTATCATGTATGTCGTCTATATTATCCATTGTGTTTATTACAGTTTATAATAGCATTTTCTTATCTTTTCTTTCTGGATCATTGTCTTTATGGCTAATTCCTTGAGAGTATGTGTGTGTGTGTGTGTGTGTGTGTGTGTGTGCTAAGTCACATCAGTCCTGTCTGACTCTCTATGATCCCATGGACTGTAGCTCACTAAGCTTCTCTCTCCATAGGGTTCTCCAGGCAAGATACTGGAGTGGGTTGCCATTTCCTACTCAGGGGATCTTCCCCATCCAAGGACTGAACTCACATCTCTTATGTCTCCCGCACAGGCACGTGGGTTTTCTTTACCACTAATGCCGCCTGGGAATCCCAGGGGATATACCAGTATTTTCTCCAATATAACTGTAGTGGACTCCACAGTATCTGTTTAATGAATAACTATATGAATGAATCAACCCTGTGGAGTAGTTTCATCCCATTTACCAAACACAAAGCCACCCGCAGATTGCATGAACACCACACACAGTTAACAAACTCAAAGATAATAAATGTATCCTCTTTGGACAGAGACTTTTTAACTTTTTCCCCAAGTTTGAACACTCTAGTATTTTATTTTTTAAAGTGACACATCTGAAATAAACATCTCTGATATTCTGGTGATATTCCATGTTGGAGCTCTGAAGATGGTCAGATTATTTTTTCCTTCTTTTCCTGCTGCACACTATCAAGAAACTATCATTTTAGTGTTTTTAGGTCACTGATCAAGATAATAAAGATTTAAGAGTAAGAATATTCATATTCTTATATTAATATATTCATATTAATTAAATTCTGGTTACAACAGGAACATTTAGACACTAATTTTTTTTCCAGCTTAATACTTCACTCTGCGGTTTTCTGATATAACTGGATAGCATACAACATACTATGATTTATTTTTTCCAAGTCTAGCTTTAACAGTATATTCAAAAGAGTACAGGAAAAAACTGCTTTTTCCCCTTTACATTTTTTATTCCATTTTTCTTTCTGTCAATATAAAGCTATTTCCTCAATTATTTACTAGAGATAAGCATGGCTTTTTACAAAGTATATAGATGTATAAATACATATTATATCCACAATTATTTTATAGTACAACAAAGAATTCTACTTAAAAATCAGCCAGTTCCTCTATCCTTATCATCCACCCACCTCTAGCCAAAGCACCAAGTATGTTTTTTATATATGGCATTTCTTTTTTCAGGCATTATTTTCTTCTGTGAATTGGCTTCTATAAGAATGAAAAGTTAATAAGCTGCAAGATCCAAGTTATAAGATGGCACAAGTATACAATAACAAATGTGCATTAGTTATTCTGTAATTTATATTCAGAATTGGAGAGGTAATTTGCAAACACCTCATAATAAATCCTGAGCTAAGAGAAATGTTTGTCAAGTTTTGCTCTCACTTTCCTTTTTGTAGTATGCAGATGTTCAATTTTAAATTTGTCACATTTTCATGCTTCTTCCTATATGGCTCTCTTTCTTTGATTTCTTGCCAAAAAGTAAAACAAAAAGCAAGCAAATTAAAATTCATAGCTATGAAATGAATTTTGCAAAGACATTATTTTCTCTCTCATTTTTTTTTTACTTTCCCCAAGTTTGTTTCCCAATTAATACATTTTCAAATAACTTTAGTCTATCTTGAAATAACTAAACATTAGAAACAGTATTTTGGAGAAGGAAATGGCAACCCACTCCAGTATTCTTGCCTGGGAAATCCCATGGACAGAGAAGCCTGGTAGACTGCAGTCCATGGGGTCACAGAAGTTGGACATGATTTAGCAAGTAAACTACCATCACGAGAAACATTTAAGCATCAACTTATCTCTTAAGATTTAGTATCACCATTCCTGCCATTATCTGACATTCTTTTCAGAATCATAAATCATCCAATTTGAAACCAAAATGAAAAATTACCCTTTATCAATTCTTGATTCTAGTTTTGTACTTCTGTCTTTAGTACACCAATGTATTCTGAACCATAATTTAAATGTTTAGAGTCACCAAAACTCTGTGTTGCATTAGTCACTGAGTCCTTCAGATTCTCTTCCTCCCTTATGTGGCTATTACTCTAGTCCATTAACTCTCCACTGGACCTGTGCAATACCTCATTCCATCTCCAGCTCCTGAAATCTATTTTATATCTGTCACATGATTCATTTTTAAAAGACCTGGTCATATACTTTGCCTACTCAAAAACTTATAAGAGCACCTTATTTTTGCATAAGTCAGATACCAATTTGAAGTCAGGTACCCAAAGTTCATTTTGACACCCAAGACATTTCATTCCTAGCCTCCTCAATTATTTTGTGTTTTCCAATGATCCCCATTCATGAAATCTTCCTTTCTCCTCTGCCATATCTTAAGTGTGTGCTATAGGTTTCAATAATTCCTCTGTCTTAAATATTTTTCTCACAGTTTTTCCCCTGGAGAGATTCTATCAGTGCTTTCAGGATCACTTCACTCTCCTTTTATTTCTCTGCAGTAATCACTGATCACCAGGAGAAATATCAATAACCTCAGATATGCAGTTGACACCACCCTTATGGCAGAAAGTGAAGAGGAACTAAAGAGCTTCTTGATGAAAGTGAAAGAGGAGAGTGAAAAACCTGTCTTAAAACTTAATATTCAAAAAAGAAAAGAAAAAGAGATCATGGCATCCGGTCTCATCACTTCTTGGCAAATACTTGGGAAAACAATGGAAGCAGTTACAGACTTTGACTTAATTTTCTTGGCTTCCAAAAATTACCACAGATGGTGACTGCAGCTATGGAATTAAAAGACACTTGCTCCCTGGAAGAAAAGCTATGACAAGTCCAGACAGTATATTAAAAAGCAAGGACATTACTTTGCCAACAAAAGTCTCTACAGTCAGTCAAAGCCATGGTTTATCCAGTGGTTGTGTATGGATGTGAGAATTGGGCCATAAAGAAAGCTGAGCACCAAAGAATTGATGCTTTTGAACTGCTGTGTTAGAGAAGACTCTTGAGAGTCCCTTGGACAGCAAGGAGATCAAACCAGTCAATCCTGAAGGAAATTAGTCCTGAATATTCACTGGAAGGACTTATACTGAAGCTTAAGCTCCAATACTTTGGCTACTTGATGGAAAGAACTGATTCATTGGAAAAGACCCTGATGCTGGGAAAGATTGAAGGCAGGAGGAGACAGGGACAGCAGAGGATGAGATGGTTGGATGGCATCACTGACTCAATGGACATGGGTTTGAGCCAGCTTCTGGAGTTGGTGATGGATGGGGAATCCTGGTATGTCACAGTCCATGGAGTCATAAAGAGTCAGATGTGACTGAGTGACTGAACTGAATCAGTAATCACCTCTAGTCATTAACCCTTTAAACCATAATATTTTGACCTTTTTCATGATACTGGCTAACATGAATTGGTTAAATTTTGGATATACCTATGTCATAGCCAGTTTAGAGGGGCTTCCCAGGTGGCTCAGTGGTAAAGAATCTGCCTGCCTATGCAGGGGCTGCAGGGGATACAGATTCGATCCCTGGGCCAGGAAGATCTCCTGGAGGAGGAAATGGCACCACTCCAGTATTCTTACCATGATAATCTTGTGGACAGAGGAGCCTGGTGGGCTATGTTCCATGGGGTCACAAGAAGTTGTACATGACTGAGTGACTGAGGACATGTGCACGCATGCATAGTCAGTGGAGAGGGAGCCATATCAATTGAGGTATATTGCTGATGGCTCTAAGCTAGATGGAAACTGAAAACTCCACAGTGTGTGTGTTTGTGTGTGTGTCATAAAACATATTCACATATACTTGTTGAATTGTATATCTAGGATACTACTAATTAAAGTATTAAGGAAGATATCTTTACTTATTAGTATAGTGGACATGAAAGGAAAAGGACCAGATTTTCTGTCTTCCACATACTTTCACCACTAGCTGCAGAGTAAGATTGTCATGGGCCAGGCATCCTGCTTGGACCTAATGTGACCGGCAATAATTATGCAGCTAGTGACATTTTTTAGACATTCCACGTATCACTGGGCTTATCAGTGAACTTTTTCTCAGTTACAAGCCATCTTAGCACTTTGGATCTTATTACACCAACCATGTATTGAGCTCCGGATTCTGTAGGATGTCAGTATAAACTGGGCTCAGCTGGGTAGTTCTGGTCAATTCTGGTAGACTGGTTTAAGGATCCACCAGTCTGGCTGGTCTAGGAAGCCTCAGCTAGTGACTTCTCTCTTATCTACATGGTCTCCCGCTTTTCATCAAGTCCAGTCATGTCATTACGTGGAAGCTGAGCAGGGTGCCAAGAAAGCAAGCAGGATTGTGTACTGCTTTCTAAGACCTAGACTCAATCGGGCTCACCATTGCTTCTGCTTCACTGTACTAAGCGGGAGGAGCTATAAAGTCACTTTGCCTGGGTGTGGCCTACCACTCAGGGTACTCATACTCAATTATTTTTTTCAATTGCTCTGAATAAGGAAGAGGCGACCTTCCACGTTTACCTTCCCTGACTCGGCTCAGTCTCCTTATGAGACTTTCCTGTTTCAGCCCTGATGACCAGATGCTGAGCTTACTCTCCTGATGTAGCTCCTCCAGGGTTTTACATTAGGAGCTTGGAGGGATTACGTTAATTGACTATTGACACAATGATATCCAAATCTTCATTCTTGTTCCCAAATCCCACCTTCACATGTAGATGATATTTCATAGCATAGACTTAAACTTCTTCCCTTTTCTATTCTTTTTTTTTTTTTTCCAGTATATGAACATGTGACTATCCTGATAGAGTAAATGAAAGAAAACCCAACATGGAGATACTATAAGTGCATGGATATTGAGTGAGATACTACCACAAAACATTGATAGCATCCTGAATAAAATAGAGTGAGTGTGAATGTCCTTTGCAGTGATGATAGTAGTATAGTAGGCAGCCATCAAAGAGAAGGAAAAGCTAGTGAAAATGAAGAAATGTAGAAAGCAAATATTCAGATTAAATTTTGAAATTCACAAGAATTGATTGGAGCCTGGATTGTCTCTTTTTTTGTTGTTCATAAAAACTGAATTTTCACTAGAAATGATGCTATCAGTATGTCATCTTTCAGTCTGACAGACTCTGACATTTTTAACTTTGTTCTTCTCCAATCTCTCTCTATCTATCCATCTATTATATATATATATATATATATATATATATATATATATATAGCACAGAGCAGGAATAAAATTCTGACTTTTATGATGTAATCTAATTAATATAGATGATTGGAATATGATTTAGGAAATCTTCAACCACACTGTTTCCAAATAACTAAGATTTTTCTCATCCATTCTTTATATGCACATATTTGGCAGTCTTAATTTCCAGCATATGTTAGGTTTTATATACACAGGTATTCTTCATGTAGCTTTTATGGAATCAGATATTTTCACTGATGCATCTGTTTTAATTTGCCTAAAAGAACTGGCCATATCAGTGATTTTAATGTCAACATGAAGTATTCTGGAATTTATTAAGCTTCTTGAAAAACCACAGTAATGTTTTACTGCATTTTGGATATCTTCTAAGAAAATTAAGAAATCTAAAAGGATTTATAATCCATGAGGATTTTATAACATTTGAACTAAAATATATTGTAAGAAATATCAGACTATCCTATAATGAAAATAGAAATTTTCAGAACAGCTATTACTTGAAAAGTGCATGAAGAAAGTATCTCTACATGTACAACTTCTTGATAAGAGCCTAAGGTATTATCTATTTCTTTTGCAAATCATTGTAAGTTAAGCTTCCTTTCAGTGTAAGGAGATGAATTAGAGAAATTGAACATGACTTCTGTAGTCTGAAACATCACCCTTCTAATGTGGTCCTGAATTCACAGAAATAATAAGTTCTTAAAATAGTTCCCTGGATTCTTGAAAATAGCCATTTAAGTTAACCGCATGATTTACTCATGCTCAAACATAGTAACATATATGTTACCATGTTAGTGAAAGGAAAACCATGAAATGAGTAACTCTGGGAGTTTTTATAGATAAAACATGTGTACCCCCCAAAAGGCTAAAATTACCATCAGATGCTTTGTGTTACACTGTTTGCACACAGCTCTGATGGTTTGAGGTTGACTTTAGGGCAAGCAACTGCTATGTTTGTCCTTGAGATACTTTGATACTATAGTCAGAGACAAAATTAGGATTTCAAAGAATCACTGAACTGATGATCCATGACTTTAGATCGATTTTATCCTCATCCTCAAACTTCAGTGAAATAAAAGTTTTAATTTCATTTAAATTGCATACTTTTTAGACATATCTTATAAAATGCAAAAAAAAAATGGTAGATTTAAGATTCAGTTTCTTCAGTTAGCAAGTTTTAGAAAAGATTCTAATAATCACATTATCTTTATTAATCATAGCTACTTGAATGTGTAATTCAAAATTATAGAGAAAGCAAGGGATTTGTCCTTAGTGGTCAACAGATTCTATTGACTTAATTAATAGCCCTGTCAATGATAAGGGTCTAAAGTCTACAGTTCTTCATCTTTTCATACAGGGTTTCAAAATGAAGAGCACACATCTCCTTAAATATTAAATATCACTTGTCAGATACTTTTCTCTTGTTTCAATTATACGAAACCAAATGTAGCTTCTTGTTGAACTCTTCACAAGAAGATGAATTGAATTTGGCACTTCCCTCTTGCCAATCCATGAGCTGGACACAGCAATAACTATGTCTCATCAGGCAAAAGGTTTGTAACAGGAGACTGGCATGTCAAAAATCTAGTTGCATGAAAGTGATTTTTGTGTGTAATAAGTGACCCACATGTAACCAGTGCTTGTTACAGTCTTCAGGCTGTCACCAAAAAGCTCTAAAGCAGAGGGAACATAGTAGCCCTGTTGTTCTTCATGGCTGTCATAAAAATACCACTGAAATATGCAGGATACTTAGCATTTTAGGTTAGGCTTTTTATCAATGTCTCTCCAGTATATGACTTAATGCATGAACGCCTTTTAAGAATTCAACTAGTGAGAACTCAATTAGTGAGGTTAAATAAAAATATCCCACTAAAGAATAGGAACTAAATAAGTAAGGAAACTATGTTATGTATATATACATATACATAGAGAGAGAGAGGAGGAGGAGAGAAAGAGAGAAGGAGGAGAGAGAAAGTTTTTCCTCTAAGGCTCAATAAAGTTTTTGCTCATAGGTTAATTTAAGGAAACAATCTAGCTTGCTGTTCATGAGAAACACATGGTTTAAAATGACAATAATTGAAGTAAAAATGAGGTAATTATGTTAATAACCTATTGAAGATTTCAGTCAAAAAGGGAGGACCCAGTTTGGACTCCTTAGTAATCATTTTTTCTTGGAGTTGTATGACTTGTAAGCTGCTCTGTTGGGTTAACTCAATTAGAAGTGCTTGAAGATATCATAAATCTCTTCATTTTAAGTGCCTCATTAATTTTATGACAAAATTAACCCAACACCATTAGAGCAACAGGCAAATCTTGACAGCTATTTTTTTTTTAACTCTTAGACTGTTCTAGTTGATACTTGATGCAGTCCACAAACAATGTTACCAGTTCACTAGATTCTAACTTTGAGCCTGCTCCAGCTGATGGGATCCTCGGATCCCCGGTGACCTCATCGTGGGTGCCCTGTATGTTCAGTCACTGAACAACATAGCTAGTTATGCTGCATGCAACCTTTCCTCACCACACAGAGCCATTCCCAATATGTTCACTCTAATAGAGCAAGATTACTTCCCACTTTCTGCTTGCAGTGTTCTGATAACCTTGCATACTTAATCATAATTGAGAGTCAAGTGACTTCCACCAAGTATGCATTTTAATTAGCTATCAAATAAATAGGGAGATTGTTTGTCTGGATTTTCTTTCTTTGTGCTAATTAATTGGGAATCAAGGGTCAGGATCTTGTCTTGCAAAGTGCATTGAAGACATTTGTTTCAAATATTTATATACATCCACTTACAAGCACGGGATTCAGAGTTCATTTTATATTCTAATATAGGCTAAAAAGAAGCATTTAAATAGATGTGAAGGCATCATGCTGAAGTAATAATGATGGTAAGATAAACATTCAACAAGATTTGTGTTTTCTATTGCAGTTTTTAAGCTAAATAAAGTTTGTCATTTTAACAATCACTAAGCAAGCAGGCCAGAACTCTGTAGGCATGATTATATCTTAATCAAATTTGAATGGAAATTATATTTTTGAAAAAAGGGCAAATAATTCAAGATTTGAGTAGTCTACAGAAAACAAATGGCATGTAGAATGGAGGCAGTGTTTTGACTATCTCATATACCTTTGTGTTCAATTATTTAAAATGAAAACACTTAGGCAAACTATTTAAGTTCTAATTTTTGCCTTATAGCTAGAGTTGTAGCATTCCTAAAATACTTGTGTACAATAACATCAGCCTTGCAAATAATTTAATTCCTAAAACTATAAATAGTTTATTATTATTCTATGAAGTTTTTATTTGCTAAAGATACAGTGATCCTCCCCATGCCACGGCAAAATGTGAGATGAACATCAAGTTTCCTGAACAAGGGTGAACATAGTTCTGAGGTCAGTAATGAATGTGTATTGTTCTTCATGCATAAAAGACAAAGTTCGAAACTTCTTCTAGTGGGAATTGAGGGAAAAAAAATGTATCTACTAGGTCAGCATAGGAGCTTCTCTGGTGACTCAGCAGTAAAGAATGTGCCAGCAATTCAAGAGACCCCGGAGACCTCGGATTCAGTTCTCAGGTTGGGAAGAGTCCCTGGAGGAGGAAATGGCAACAGACTCTAGTATTTTTGCTGGGCAAATCCCATGGGCAGAGGACCTAGTGCGTGCAGCCCATAGCTTCGTGGAGTCAGAGGTGACAGCACAAAAGCTCCAGGTCAGCAGGTGCACACTCAGTGTCATAGTCTGCGTTAACATATCCCTGCAAAGATATCATATCTGGCAAAGGATGTAGTTGGGCTGCAACTTAGTTAAGTTTATAGTAGTCCATTGTCATCTGCCAAATAGATTCACTCATTTATTCACTTTTGACTAACGGCTTAAGATAGGAACCAGCACCGCCATATCCTTTAAATCAGGAGACTCCAACCTCCAGCATCTAATCTGGGGTGGAGCTTATGTGACAATAAGAGACATAAAGTGCGCAATAAATGTAATGCTCTTGAATCATCCAGAACTTCCCCCTCTCATCCAGTCCCTGGAAAAATTGGTCCCTGGTGCCAAAAAAATTAGGGACCACCACTTTAGATCTTTAATTGGGGCTATAATCTTTGAAGTTCTTCAGGGAACACATTCCTGCTTCTGTTTTATTCTTTTGACTTGAAGATAAAGCAGTTTTAGGAGCTTCCACATTCAATCTTTATCATAACTCACTGTTCCTCCACAAATCAGCATGTGCATGTCAGAGTTTGGCCAGGTGCTCAGAAATGCACCCCAACTGCATATGGATGGGCCAGGAAATGGTTCCTGGGGAGATCCTTGAATGTACTAGATCCATTATTAGATAACCTGGACCAGAACTTTACTCATTACTTGACCTCCACAGGCTCCTTCTAAACAAGGAGCATGATAATTTTTATGGTACCTCTTATTCTCATCAGTTTGGATACGATATCCAACAACATTCAAAATTTCTGACTAAGTCCTTTTTCCAGTGTGAGTTTAAGTCTGGTAATTGGCACAGCACCATTTGGAGACAGATTGAAGGAATATTTATCCTTCCTCAAGGGTGTTTGGTTTCGCTTTCAATTATTGGTTTCAGGGTCTATGAACTGGCTTAGGTTTAGGAAACCATATCTCAGGAATCATGATTTTTGTCCATTGTTGTAGAGGATGTAAATCTCTACAAGCCAGCTCTAAATTTCTTTGGTTGTACCATCAAGTAACACTCTAGTTGGCTGCTCATCTATTTTGCCACCAGAAAAATCTATGGCCTATCACCATTGCCACACCAAGGCACCCAGGTTGCCATTTCAAACTCGCTGTTCATAGCAGTAAATATTTCTGCCTTCCCTCTTTTGGATAAGTGCTGCCACTTTCATTCTGAAATCCTATTATCCCACTGACACTAGAGAGCCCAGTTTTACAAAATATCTCCTACTATCAAACCCAGCCTACCAAAGTTTTTAAATTTCCCTCCACCAGAGAATCTTTTGTTAACCTTTGTGAAGAGAGTGTTCTCTTGGATTTTCCAGAAAAAGTGATTGATCCATACATTAGGTGCTGACATGTAGTATATTGCTGTTACATTCCCACCTACCTCCTTGAGCCTTCTGACTTCAAGTACTCTGTTAAGACAGTTTCAGCCTCCCTGTTTCATTTATTAAGGACCATCCATTATTAAGGGCCATCATGTCTTGCTTCTGCTTCATTGACTACACTAAAGCCTTTTTCTGTGTGGATCACAACAATCTGTGAAAAATTCTTAAAGAGATGGGATACCAGGCCACCTTACCTGTCTCCTGAGAAAAGCAACAGTTAGAATTGGACATGGAAAAATGGACTGGTTAAAAATTGGGAAAGGAGCTGTATATTGTCATTATGCCTATTTAACTTATATGCAGACTATAACATGTTAAATTCCAGACTGAATGAAGGACAAGCTGGAATTAAGATTGCCAGAAGAAATATCAATAACCTCAGATATGCAGATGGCACCACCCATATGGCAGAAAGAGATGAGGAACTAAAGCGACTCGTGATGAAGATGAAAGAGAACAGTGAAAAAGCTGGCTCAATATTCAAAACACAAAGATCATGGCATCTGGTCCCATCACTTCATGGCAAATACATGGGGAAGTAATGGAAAAAATGAGAGACTATTTTCTTGGTCTCCAAAATCACTGCAGATGGTGACTGCAGCCATGAAATTAAAAGACATTTGCTCCTTGGAAGAAAAGCTATGACAAACCTAGACAGAGTGTTAAAAAAGCAGAGACATTACTTTGCCAACAAATGTTCATCTAGTGAAAGCTATGGTTTTTCCAGCAGTCATGTATGGATGTGAGAATTGGAAAAGGCTGCATGCCAAAGAATTGATGTTTTTGAACTGTGTTGTTGGAGAACACTCTTAGAGTCCCTTGGATTACAAGAAGATCAAACCGGTCAATCTTAAAGGAAATCAAACCTAAATTTTTACTGTAAGGACTGATGCTGAAGCTGAAACTCCAATCCTTTGGCCACTTGATGTGAAGAGCCAACTGATTAGAAAAGACCCTGATTCCGAGAAAGATTGAAGGCAGGAGGAGAAGGGGATGCCAGAGGATGCGATGGTTGCATGGCATTACCAATTCGATGGATATGAGTTTGAGCAAATTCCATGATATGGTGTAGGACAGGAAGGCCTGTCCTGGAGAAGTCCATGGGGTCACAAAGAGTCGGACATGATGGAGTGACTGAACAGCAACCACAACCATTTCCTCCATGATTTAGATTTGGATGCGACTGAGTGCCTGAACAGGCATGCATGCACATGCAAGCAGGGCTTCCCAGGTAGCAAAGTTCCCGTCTGCTAATGCAGGAGACATAAGAGACGTGGGTTCAATCCCTGGATTGGGAAAATCCCCTGGAGGATGGCATGGCAACCCACGCCAATATTCTTGCCTGGAGAACCCAGTGCACAGAGGAGCCAGGTGAACGACAATCTGTAGGGTTGAAAGGGTCGGACACGACCGAAGCGACTGAGCACTCACAGGCACAGCACTAATTAGGACTAGATGCTCTTACCATGATGCTACATTCTCCCTTCATATTCTCAGCTGATTCAACATCATGATCCACTTTTGAATACATTCCCTTTCTTAATAACTAGGTCTTCCACTTCCTCCTGGAGCAGGGACTGTTTCCCTGCGGGAGCTGGTTGAACCTGATTATTGTTATAAAGACAATGAGATGGGAGCAATCTGTGGGGAGAACAAGGATGACCTCCCAAGACATCTGTTTCAGGTGAAGTCTTCGGGAGCCTCCAGGCAAAGGTGGGCTGTTTTCCTTTAGCAGATGGGCAGGTGCTCATCTCTTGGTCTGGATGATTCAGAACAACTTGGAGCTTTGACATTTTCACACTTCTCCACCCAAATATCACCTTCCAAAGTTGCTCTGACCTTAAGCTGTGAGACAAGTCAAGTATATGCCAGGGTACCTCTTTTGTTGTTCTGATTCATGCAAAATGAAATCCAGGTGTAATTTTCAGTGTAATCTTCCTTCAGCTTTAGGAGGTAGTGATCCCTTTAACTGCCTCTAATTTGGCCCTCTGACCTACAGCAGGGGGCTTTGAGTTGATTGTTGGCTAATCTGATTCTATTATTGTCTTTTTAAGACAAATTAGCCAAGAGCATAATCCTTATAGTTACTATTATCTCTATATTGTCCAGGGCTACTGGGGTAAGCCTGTGCTGCGCCTTCTGCCTGTAACTCATCACAGTTAGCACCAGGGAGACTTAGAACCTGTCATGTTATTGCCTGTCAGGATAATCATTACCTCGCTTATCCTCAGCGATGGATCCCTTAGTATATCTAAATGGTAGGTGAATCTACTTTAGAATTATTTCTTGACATTTTACTTTGAAAGGTCACTTTTTATTTCCCAAAGCAGAGCCTGAGGCATGGGCTTTATGCAAGCAACTTATATTGGGCAGTGATTTTGAGAATAGGTACAGGAAACTGGGAATAGTAGAAAAGCCATACAAATACGTGTTATAAAATTAATCACTGCTATGGGAAACTTGGGCTTGTTTCTCAGAGACCTTCAAAAAAGACAGGAAGAATCAAGCATAAATTAACTAAGAGGTGAAACTGAGTTATTTTTATTGATTAATGGTTGCTCCCTGGTATATTAACACCTTCCCACAGCACAGCCATGGGCATCTCCAGGTTTCACATTGCTGAGTGCCAGCTGGGTTCCTGTTGATGTCCTTGTCTTTCCCACAGTCTGCTCACATATCATTTGTCTTCAGACAAATAATCAAGGTCAATTAAGTGCGTAGCTTGAGTATGAATTTTTTGAGACCTCAATGATACAAGGAGGAGATCATTCAAGAGTGGTACATGAAGATGTCGGACCAACAGGGAAGATACAAGAGAATCAAATATTTAGCGATGATATCTAGAGCTAGTTGCTGTGCACTGTCTCAGAAGTGTGGCAGGGAAGAAGCCAAGAGTGTGTCACAGGTTAAATAATGTCATAATTAAGAGATCTCTGACTTAATCCTGGGAATCCAGGAGTATGTTAGCTTACACGGCAAAAAGGACTTTTAGATACAATTAAGGTTATGGACCTTAAAATAAGGAGATTTTCCTATACAGTATTATCCATGTTGGTCCAACTAATCACATTAGCCCTTAAATACAAAATTTCTCTAGCTGGAGGCAGAGCAGATCCATAGAAGAGTAGCTCAGGGATATTGCAAGCATGAGGGAGATAGGAATTATGGTTTTGGAATGCAGGGGCCCACATTCTAGGACCACAGAGACACCTCTAGGAGCTAAGGAAGGACTTAGCTGACAGCCATTGAGGTAACTAGAAACTCGGTTGTACAGCTACAAAGAGCTGGATTCTGCACTCAGCCTGCAGGAACTCAGGAGCACTTCCTTCTCAGAGCCTGTGATAAGAGCCCTGGTCATCAACACCTTGATGCCAGCCTTGTGAAACCTGGAGCAGTGAATCCAATCAAGCCAACATGGACTGCTGACCTACCAAATTGTAAGATGATATGTGTGCTATCTTAAGGGGATAACCCTATGGTAATTTGTTTAGGCAGCTAATAATAATAATAATAATCCACAGAGAGACTAAACAGAGCTGAGCCAAGTTCTCAGGCTGTGCTCCTGCAAAGCTAAGTGCAGCAGCTATATTAGAGGTGAAAATTGAGGCTGTGTGGTAGGAAGAGGTGTCTAATGTTAGGACTTCCCCAGTGGCTCAGCAATAAAGAATCTGCCTGGCAATGCAGGAGAGGAAGGTTCAATCCTGGGTTGGAAGATCACCTGGAGGAGGGAATGGCTACTTACTCCTTATTCTTGCCTGAAGCATCCCATGGACAGAGAGCCCGGCAGGCTAAAATACATGGGATCACAAGAATCAGACATGACTGAGCATACGTGCATTCAATGCACCGTTAAAGGACAACATCTGGGGAAAAGAAATAGGGCCACTTATCTGTGGATGAGTTCAAAGGATTGGAGACATGACTGTGGATAGGAAAGAGGAAGTGATACTCCCAGATACTGCACCTAGATTGATTAAGAGTTAAGGAGGAAACTAGCAGTTTAAAAAGGCATCTGACAAGAAGCCTTTGGCTCAGTCATTTGTAATTGTCTCTAAAATGCTTCAGAATATCCAAAAGTATTCATAAATCAGTATGATACATAAACCATGGAGAGTTTTTAGCTGAAATAGAGGTATGTAAAAAACAAAAACCATTAGTAGTCTACCAATAATTTCTCTGGTGAAACTGTCTCTGCATAAAAATAATTAGAAAAGTGTTTTCCCCATTCTCAGCATCAAGATGAAAGGCTTGAGATCTGTGTTAGAAAATGAACAGCCATCCTTCTTGAGGCGGTCAGAGCACTTCCCCTGTCCCAGCTTCTACATTATTTCAAAGAGTGATGCTGCTAGAAAATAGGCCAGACCTGTCGCACTGCTTTCAAGAAAGAGAAGGGGTACTGGAGTACTGTCGAAGCCTGGTGCTCTCCTAATGAATTCATGGAAATTTGTATCACAATATAGGACCAGGTATTTGGAGGTGCAGCTGGGTGTGGATTACAGGAAGAATCCCCATAATATAGCAAACAGGAGCATTGATAGGCTTCTGCACTTTTTTGTTTTATCAAGTATACTGGGACTTCCCTGTTGGCTCAGTGGTGAAAAACCCACCTGCCAATGCAGGAGATACAGTTTCAATCCGTAGGTCAGAAGATCCCCTGGAGAAGGAGATGGCAACCTGCTCCAGTATTCTTGCCTGGGAATGCCATGGATACAGAAGCCTGGTGGGCTACTGTCTCTGGGCTCACAAAAGAGTCCGACACATCTTAGCAACAACAGCAAAGGATGTATTGATATGAGAATGAGACTAATCAGACTGATTCTTAGAAAAGACCCTCTAGGATATATGATGGAGAAATAGACCAGAAATTACAGACCTAAGATACTTAAGAGACATAAAATTGATGGGAAGAGTGGACAATAAATATTGTGTACCCTGTCTGCTGGGAAGTACTGCAAGTAGAGTGTTTTCTCCATAATTAAAATTCAGTGAATAGCAAATAAAAAATAAAAAGCACCTTGGATTATGCTTTTAAAAATTCCATAGGACAAGGATGCAAAAACATCACTTTCTAGATTAATAGGTTGTTGCAAAACGAAAACTTTGAAAAGGTAGTTGATATCATGAGTAGGAAACAGGAGACAGATACTGTGGTACTTCAGTGGAAAACCATGAGAAGAAAACACGCTAAACAGGAAAAGTAAAAATCTAAATTAAAATGGAAGTTGAGCAAGGTGAGCAAGGACCGGTCCCTGAGGCTCAGGCTTGCATGCACACGTGTGAACGTGTGAAGAACAGATTGAGTCTGTAGGGAAAAAAAGTAACTCAGGAATCCAAGCCAGAAACTTGAAAATCTCTTCAAAAATAAATGGAGAAAAAAAGAAAAAATACTAACATTATTTTCTGCAGTAAATAAAAATATAAAGATTTAAAGAAAATTTAATCTAAGAACCGTAGGCGATTCTCTGGATCAAAAAAAAAAAAAAAAAAAAAAAACCC
Organism: Capra hircus; assembly: GCF_001704415.2. Lineage (NCBI taxonomy): Eukaryota > Metazoa > Chordata > Mammalia > Artiodactyla > Bovidae > Capra > Capra hircus. Next base: position 79,439,410 of record NC_030809.1, read on the forward strand.
ACTTTGGAAAGAAGTGATAAAGACATCTTGAAGAAACTAATCTCAGCTGAAAGTAATTGTAGTAGATAGACAAAATAAATAAAAATATACATGCGTATTTGATAATGTATTTTGGCTATAATTAGTTTTTGCTTTGTTTTCTTAAAGGCTGGGGAGAAAGGAAAAACCTGTTTGGTCTCAGACTTATCCTTAACAGCACTGAATACCAGGAAGCAGTGGTGCCAGTTCGACCTAACTTTTGAAAAAAAGAAAAATCTCCAAAATGTATATCCAGTTGAGTTGACACTGGTATTTGAAGGCCTTAGAGAGACATTTGTATATATGTAAAAGTTCAGCAAATATACCACTTATTAAGGCTTTTCATTAGGGATACTTCATGAAATATATCAATAAAACTTCAGTCAAAAAAAATTAAGGAGGGAAGAATGATACAGTAATGAACTGTTGAATTTTAAAGAGAGTAATATTAAATGCAAAAATAGTTGAAAATATTCCAAATACTTGATGGACAGAAAATAAAACATAAAAATAGTACTTTTTTTAACTTCAGTTAAAATACCTCCTTAATAAAACCACAAACTATATTAACACAGAGGGTGGGTTAGAAGAGTCTAAGATTGTTAAATTCTTCAATTTAAAGAGAAAAAAAGACATTTTTAAGTTCTATATTTAATTAGCTAGAGTATTTCTTAAGTTTAAAGAGTTTACCAGTAGAACAAACTATAAATATAAAATTTTCAAAGGAGAAAAATAAAACCAATCAATAGAGTTTCCATAGAATAAGCAAGAAATTGAATATAAAAGAGTAACTAAATCAAAGTGAAAGAAAGACATAAAACCAAATGTTTTAATGTTATAATGTTATATTTTTAAAGCAAGATAGAAAAATTAAATTTAAGCATGATTTAAAGCAAATTAATAAAATCCTCTTAAAACATAACTGGTTCTCTCAAGTTTTTAAAATTTCTAATAATTTCTATTTCTTCTTTACATTTATTTTCTGTTTCTTAAAAGGACTATTTTTTTTTACAATAAAATAGGCAATACAGGTAATGACAAAATAGTGAAAGATGGATATTGGCTTTCAGTAAGGTCACTTTGGATAGAAGAGAATAAGAAAATAAGGAGAGATATGATGATTTTATTTTAAATAATAAGAAATCAGGAATTAGTTACCACTGTGGATAAGTGTAATGATTTTTGAATTACAAGCCAGGAAGATAAACATGATTAAAATTTAGGTAACATAGAAGAGAAATGCCATCTTTAGAATTAACTGGACATCAAAGCCAGTATGTGAGAATATCTGAGTGAATGTGGGTATACATATATGTTTGCATGTTGTTTTTATGTGTTTATATAGATTTCCATAAACATATCATTGACTCTTGTAGACTGTGGGGACGGAGGTTACTCCTGTTTGAAATCTCACTGTCCAGTTATTTCCTACCTAACTTTTGACATTATTCATTGAGAAATGAATGTATCAAATCAATCAAGTCATTCTAAAGTTAGACTCTGTGTATTGTTTTTTAAGTATCTCCATAAAAAACCTTATTTCAAACTTCTAAATTTTATTCTAAACTATATATTCACAGTTTACTCTGTGTAGAAAAATCATTTCTCACTTATTAATGCGTATATTACTCTCCTAAATAAGATGCATTTGGTTTTCACAATTGACATTACACTTTGAAAATCTAGAACAGTTATGTTATTTGTTCTCCAAACCACTACAGTATAAATAAGCTAGAAATCACCTTCTATCAGGAGGTTCATAATTTATGTATTAAAACTGCAAAAGAAACTACAGCTGAAAAATTAACTTGGAATGAATAAATGACTAAATATCAGAATTGCATTTCTTAAGTTCACTGATATAAAAACCCTGTGCTAAAGGGGCAGACTATCCATCAGAGAGAATGAACACATTCTAAGCATGGAATTTATCAAATAGACCATCTTTAGAAACAATTTTTCTTTTGGTTTTTGATCACTTTGGCTACAAAAAATGATGGGACTCACTAGAAACTATTTTTTTCAGAATAAATTGCAGCCAGTTAAGTGCAATATCTATAAGAGAAAAGTTAAACCAGAGAAGTTATTTCATTTATTTTTCTTTTCCTAGACTAGATACATGCATCTTATGGCATAAAGTATATGTCCCTGGGCCTTTTGATATTAGCCTTTCGATATGGGTCTTTTTGATTAAAAAAAAAAAACTACATGTTTTTCAGAATAAAACTGCTTCTGCATATTTTCAATCATCTTTATCTTTGCTAGAGAGGTTAATTTTCTGGATATACTAAGTTAGCAGTAGATTTAGTAATAGTGTTGAAAATAAACCATTTTTTGTCTCTTTCTATTGTTGGTTTTCTCATATTCAGAATACACGGAAAAATATTTTTTGTGCTCTGTTAGTCAGTAGTCATCTCACAAAGAAGTGCTTGAGTCTCTTCTTTTCTTACAAGTTACAATTCAAGAAAATCTATCTGAATAATGACTCTAAACTACATTAAATCTTTTAACATTGAGAGAGCCATTGTTAAATAAACTAATGATAATTAGAATGGGGCATAAGTTGAAGAAACTGGTTAGCTATATTTTGCTCACTCTGCAGTACTTTAATTATCTAATATTTTAATCTATTAAAACTATGTGAAAAATTTAAAACTGTAAATAGTAGTATTCATAGAGAGGAAGAAGATTTTCTGTCTGTTTGAAGATATGAAGATAGGGGAGAATAAAGAAAAGTTAGCAATATATATATTTTTTATATTTCCTTCATCACATTTACCAATTTTCCCTATTAGGGATTTGGAAACTGTGGCATTTTGCATATTATAGTTCATTTATAATAGCCATAACATACATTGAGTGTTGAACTTCTTCATATGTCATCATAAAAATGGAAAGAAATATTCCTAGATGAAAAGTGCAAGCTGGTCTCAATCTCAAGATACAACAAAATAAGCATATAATCAAAACAAACCAAAATAACACATAATCATCAATGACATCAAAAAGGCCACAAATAAAACATATTTACATAAATGAAGATGGCCCAGTTTATGCAAAATCATACAAGTTTCTAAATGAACTTTTTTCCCTTAGTAATGAATTTTTAAAACTACATACATAGGCACTTTCTTAATAACAAATTTCTGTAACTATAACTCATGCATCATTGACATTAAAGAATTAGTCAAAACTTGGTAATGCTATGATTTTGATGATGAGGGGCCTTTTTTTTTTTTTTTCCTTGACTCAGTTGACCAAGTCATTTAATAGTGGAAGAAACAACAGAGTCCTAGATTAGCAGTTTTTAACAAGAGCAATATTGTTACCCAGAAGACATTTGGCTTTGTCTGAGACATTTTGATTGCTTCAAATTTGGGTGGTGCTAGTAGTGATGACTATATAGGAGACAGAGATACTGGTAAGGACAACATAGGACTATTTGGCTCAAAATGTCAAAGGATTGAAAATCTCTGCTTTGGATGGGAAGGCTAATTTACCAGGAATTATTCATTTTTAGACAAACTGTCCCATTGACACTTAAAGGGATATTTCAGGAAGTATTTTGTTACTGTAGAGAATTGTAGCCCTGACTTTCTAGCATCCAGGAGCCAGACATCCTGGAATGTGAAGTCAAGTGGGCCTTAGGAAGCATCACTATGAACAAAGCTAGTGGAGGTGATGGAATTCCAGTTGAGCTATTTCAAATCCTAAAAGATGATGCTGTGAAAGTGCTGCCCTCAACATGCCAGCAAATGTGGGAAACTCAGCACTGGCCACAGGACAGGAAAAGGTCAGTTTTCATTCCAATCCCAAAGAAAGGCAATGCTAAAGAATGCTCAAACTACCGCACAATTGCACTCATCTCACACGCTAACAAAGGAGTGCTCAAAATTCTCCCAGCCAGGCTTCAACAATACATGAAACATGAACTTCCAAATGTTCAAGCTGGATATAGGAAAGGCAGAGGAACCAGAGATCCAATTGCCAACATTCGTTGGATCATTCGAAAAAGTGAGAGAGCTTCCAGAAAAACATCTACTTCCACTTTATTGACTATGCCAAAGCCTTCGACTGCATGGATCACAACAAACTGTGGAAAATTCTTAAAGAGATGGGAATACCAGACCACCTGACTTGCCTCCTGAGAAATCTATATGCAGGTCAAGTAGCAATAGTTAGAGCTGGACATGGGACAACAGACTGGTTCCAAATCGGGAAAGGAGTTCGTCAAGGCTGTATATTGTCACCCTGATGATTTAACTTATACGCAGAGTACATTATGAGAAAAGCTGGGCTGGATGAAGCACAAGCTGTAATCAAGATTGCTGGGAGAAATATCAATAACCACCGATATGCAGATGACACCATTATGGAAGAAAGCGAGAAGAACTAAAGAGCCTCTTGATGAAAGTGAAAGAGGAGAGTGAAAAAGTTGGCTTAAAATTCAACATTCAAAAATCGAAGATCATGGCATCCAGTACCAACATTTCATGACAAATAGATGGGAAAATAATGGAAACAGTGAGAGACTTTATTTTTGGGGCTCCAAAACCACTGCAGATGGTTTCACTTCAGCCATGAAATTAAAAGATGCTTGCTCCATGGAAGAAAAGCTATGACTGACCTAGACAGCATATTAAAAAGCAGAAACATTACTTTGCCAACAAAGGTCCGTCTAATCAAAGCTATGGTTTTTACAGTAGTCCTGTACAGATGTGAGAGTTGGGCCATAAAGAAAGCTAAGTGCCAAAGAGTTGATGTTTTTGAAATGTGGTTTTGGAAAAGACTCTAAAATTTAGAGTCTCTTGGACTGCAAGGAGATCCACCTAGTCCATCTTAAAGGAAATCAATCCTGAATATTCACCGGAAGGACTGATGCTGAAGCTGAAGCTCCAATACTTTGGCCACCTGATGTGAAGAACTGACTTATTGGAAAAGTTACTGATGCTGGGAAGGATTGAAGGAAGAAGGAGAAGGGGACAGCAGAGGATGAGATGGTTGGATAGCATCACCAACTCGATGGACATGAGTTTGAATAACCTCCAGGTTTTAGTGAAGGACAGGGAAGCCTAGCGTGCTGCAGTCCATGGGGTCGCAAAGAGTCAGACATGACTGAGCGACTGACCTGAACGGAACTTCTAGCATTTACATGAGTTTTTGAAATAGAAATAGGTAGATAATAGATAATTGAAATAGAAAGAGCTAAAGTTATAGAAAAAAACTTTGGGTTGTTGCCAATATCTTTGTTCTGTAAAGACTGAATGCAGAGTAATGGCAGCTAGAAGTACTGTGGCCCTCACAATGGACTTGCTTGAACCAGCCTGGGATGGCGAAACATACTGTGAAATAAGGGCCATGAGAATGTAGGTGGAATCTAAGGGTTAAAAAGCACATCCTGAGCTCTCTTGATATAGCGTTAATTAGTGTGCTGGACAGAAAATAGGTCATAGATGCCAGGCTGTGAGTGTAAGTTGGTGTGTTGTATATTGCATAGGATTTGCTAGATAGTTTATACTAATGTCCGTTGTATTGAAGTCATTCCAATATGTGGGTTCTTCTCTTTCAAATAATAATTTCCGTTGCAGTCATAAAGCTCTTATATACAAAGATCCCATCAGATAATGAAGCTCAATGACAGCTCTAGTCAATCAGACCCTCCTGTCATCTCTAGTCAAATACTCTAAGTAGCTACACTAGTAATCATTCCATTTAGAAAATAATATCTACACAGCATCTAATGGAACCTAAGTTTTCTATAAAGTACATTTTTTGAGAATGAGAAACAGGAAGAACTTTGGCTTATTTCAATACAATTGTCATACTACTGTGTATATAACCAATCTTTTTCTGCAACATGGAGTCTGTGACAAGCCATGTGTAACAGGGAAAAGGAAAAAGTAAGGGACATGTTTCCACTTCATAAGAGAAGGTTTCCACTTCAATAAGAGAAATGCCTTCTCTATTGTGATTTGAAAAGTGATGCAATGAAATCAGTCTTACCCCAGAGAGTATGTTCTAAAGATACAACAAAAATTACATCTCATGTTGACTAAAATAGCTTTCTAAGAAAATTAAACTCTGTAAAGACAAGAATTTTCTTTTAAAAACTACCCAACACAAGCACTTAAATATGTAGAATTTCATTTAAATAAGTCAGTCAACAATTTTTTATAAAGTATTTAACACTTCATTGTAGAAACATAGGCAAAATGACTATTATAACCAAAATGAAAAATACTGTTCAATTTAAAAAATGTACTTAAACAAGAACCTGGAAAAATTTATGATATGCATAACATCATTCAAGCAAAATTGCACTAGTATTACATAAATCAATAGTTTATAAAGGCCTCAATATGGCAAAGTTTAGAAATAGGTAGTATGCATGCACATAGTACAACAAAAAGTCTCTTTATAAAACAGCAGTTTTTTTTTTTTTTTTAATGCTTGTACAAAGGGATAAAGAACAACCACAAACATATTTCATCTGTTAATACATTATGACAGCTAAAAGTCAGTCATGTCTATCAGAGGAACAAAAAGCCCTCCATAACTTGTGAATAAATCTTTTGTGCCTTTAAAGATATTTGTATAAAAATGCTATACTTTTTTTTTTTATACAACTTAAATAAATCGTACTTGTTTCCATCGAAATTTGAAAACAGACAAGTGGACGGGGTCCATGTGTTTTGCATAACCAGAGAAATCAGAGTACCAGAGTAACTGGCCAGCATGTATACTCGCCACCTTTGATAATGGGCAGATGACTGTTCTTTCATAACTTAGAAAGTCCTTTAAGAACATATTTTGGATAGGGCAGATAATAGACTAGTCATATTGTATATTGAAAATATCTACTGATTATTTTCTACCATAACGGCTGCCTTGACTATTCCTTTTGACCTCACAAATAGAATGCATTCGCATAATTGAAATTGTGTCACCAATTTGTGTGCTTATATTGTATTCTTTAGTGTTCTGTGTGTTAAGGGGTTGGGTAATCCTCCACAAAATGCATGTGACTGGGAGGAAATTGCTAAGACATGAGTGCCTGATGCCCTGTTGTGTTCTAGGCTGGCTATTGACCTCAGGACCAAGGGAAAACAAAATGTCTTATCCCATAGCAAGTGTGATCTTTCCACTTTCAATTATATTTTTGCTATGTTATATACCTAAATATAACTATTTTTATAGGGTATATACTTTTAGTATATCACATAGAGTCCACTAAATTTTGGAAAATGTAGTCATATGTGTTCATGCAAATTATTAGTTTTATAAATTCTTAAAGTTGTTTTTTTTTTTTTTCTCAAAATTCTCATCTATCACTTGGCAACCTAAGACTAATTTCAAAGCTGGTGAAGTGGAACTTGTGAGAGCTATATATTTTCAGCAGTCTGAATCAGTCTTAAAGGGCACAAAGAAGAGAGTTGACTATTCAATTGCTCTTCCATAAACTGAACCAGAAAATTAACTGATACTGTATTACAGCTTTCAGACCATATAATGAAAATGTGCAGAGATTCTCTTTGTTGATTAAGTAGAACCAAAGAAGTTCATATAAAATAGATTGCTCATATTCACACTACAAAGGAATACGTTGCTTTTAATTTTAACAAATTCAAAGGTGTGTCATCAGCAGCATTGTTGTAAATTGTACTGTAGTGCAGTTCTTTTTCATAAAAATACCATACAAATGGTCAATCAAGAGTCATCAGCAAAAAATAAAAACCAGAAAACTCAGAAAACAATTGACCAGAAAAAAGATAAAGGAAGAGGTAATGCTGATGCCAAAACAAGTAGAATACTGTTGGAACATACAAAAGTAATCCTTATATTTTATACATTTGTACAGCATATAAAAGGTATCTCTGATTATGCCACCGTTTCTCTGATTCCAATTTCTATTTTCTTTGGAAGCAGTTCTTTCCTTTCATCGACACTTCCTAAGGAGTTTCGACAGTTTTGCCCATCCATATACAATTTCGCATATACCGGATTGGAGTAATTTGTTGGCTGAAGGAAAAAATAAATATGTTTTTATTACCTGTTTTGACTACCTTAATTTTCTTCATTGATATCTTTTAATGTTAACATTTATATGCATTGTACTTAACTTACTAAATAATAATTATATACATGTAATTTAAATTCTGTTTATACGCTTTCATCAACTTCAGCATGTATTAGATAAAAACATAACTGTATGTTTCTCAGGTAACTTGTGAACCTAAGGGGAGCTCTGACATATCGAAAGCCTAAAGAAATCTTCATTAAAGGTATATTGACTGCAACTTTATATAAAAGCAGGAAACGTTAAATCAAATTGTCTTATTAACTTAACCCAAGATTGTTACGTAGTTGCATTTTTAAATTTTGTCTTTCCAGAACAGAATGTTAAATCTTTACCATAATAAAGAAATATTACATTTTTTGATCCATGCAAATGAGACAAACATGATAAAAAATGAGAATGAAAAACAGCTGATGGGAGAGAGGTACAAGGGTAAGAAAATTCAATCCTAAGAATCTTAATATTGTCTTTAATCCCTTTCCTGTCTAATATGAACCATGCAATTTTAGACAGGGCTCCCCTGGTGGTTTAATGGTAAAGAATCTGCCTGCAATGCAGGAGACGTGGGTTTGATTTATGGGTCAGGAAGATCATTTGGAGAAGGGAATGGCAACCCACTCCAATATTATTGCCTGGGAAATCCCATAGACAGAGGAGCCTTGCGGGCTGCAGTCCATGGGGATGCAAAAGAATTGGACACGACTTAGTGACTAAACAACAACAAACTTTAGACAAAGCCCTTTTCTCTAGAAACCAGTTACATAAAAAGTTTTTAAGAATGGTTTCATACATCACTTCTAATGTCTCCATATGATGCCATATTTTGTAGTGCATTTTTATTTAAGAGGACATCAAATTTGCAGATACTAAACAAAGCATCTTAATAGAAAATAAAGCCAAACATAAATTTAAATGTAAACTCTTCAGTTTACATTGCTGGCTAGAGATTTCTATTCTAAGAATAGCAAATGCTCATGCTTATTGCTATGGAGCTTTAACATTTTCAAATTTTGGAGAAGAGATATTTCTGCTGAATAGCTTGCCTAAAATGATAACATTTTTTCACATGTAATCTTGCATAAGCAGGACATATAAACTCCCAAGTTTAATGCAGTTTTTAAACCTTTTGTTAATTAAAAATCATTAAAGATAAGTCCCTATCTAAGTCTAATAATCATTTTTGACTGTGAGGCATTCTGTGATGGAATGGATATGGAGTAATGAATTTTCTCTCACCCCAGCAGTTAGTGGTCCTTTCAAATCAGAGTTTAGGTAGATGGGCGGCGCTGTGTGTGGAAGCTTGAAAACACTGGACCCTCCCCCTATGTACCTGGCCTGTGTGTAAACAGAGAATTTTAGTTTCTGATCTAATAGCATGGAACTATTTTCATTGACACAAACTCATGTTAAGTCATAAAAACAACATAAGCTATGTTCTTCAGCCCTGAGGCATCAACAGTATATTTATGGTAGATTCAATAATTTATGAAACATCTATTAATATTAGATCCATGCTCTACAGTAGACATTTCTCTTAGTCTAGCTTACTTATAGACATAACATGTACCTAGAAACCGCCACTCATTTCCATTTATTTAACTTCATTCTCCCTCCCCAAAAAGCATAATTTGCTAACAGCCCTGTGAAAAATGCATCAGCCTCCCTCACCTAAGGTTTCTGTTTGAAAAGTTCTGATAGGAGCCCATTCCAGACACTCAAATATCTGACTGGCTCTAATTAAAGGTTCATGACTTCTATATTGTTAGAAAATACAAATGAAATTTAAAATGTGAGATATAAAAATGAATTATGGTTTTTTTTTGAGAAATCTGACTTTCTAGTTTAAAGCAAATTAATTAGAAATCAGATTGGCTCACTAAACTCCATGCAAGAACAATGGTTTTAGAGTTTTTTGGGTCTAATGGCAGAAAAAGTCAATCTGGTATACTCATATTCATCATAGAATACTTATTAGTGGCCAAAAAGGAAATAAGAAAGCTAGATTAAAAGTTGAAGGACTTTAATGAACATACATTTTTTAAAAATCTATCAACTCTTGACAATGTGTCATAAATTTTGAGACAAGGACAAAGACCTGAGGAAAAAGATTTTAAACATAAAATCAGGTCAATATCATCTCTTTATGTACCCAGAAATTCTCACTTAGAAGATATTAAAAACAATCTAAGTAAGGACTGAGATGAGTTTGTGTATAAAATCAATAGATACCAGTTCCCCTTTTCCGAGCTTTTCAAAGTATTCTGTGAATGTCTCTATAGACAAACCTTTTTAAAATAAAATTTATTAATTATTTCAATTCATTTGTAAGGTACCATTGAGGGAGAAATTTATCCATTCTTGAAAATAACAGATACATTCTACAAAAGTCTTTACGTGTCATGAAGTTTGTATTTAATCACATCATTAATATATCAAACCACTGTAACAAGCGGAAAATCTATGAAAAACATTCCATCATTAAGGTTGCTTTGGTGTGTTCATTCACTTTTCAAAATTGTCTATACCTATAAACACATTTTCTACAGTTACTTCTTAGGTAACAATTCATATTTCTATTTCAAACATCAAGAGCCAACTTCTAGAATAAATTCTAATAGAATCAGCCATCTAAGTCACATTTAATGAAATTTTGGTCAGTCAGTGGAAAATTGGTAAATAAATATTTATTGAATGTTATTTGCTAGATATATTAAAAATATACTCAAGGGGCCCTGAAGCATATTTTATTTCCTAGAGTAAACATTAAAAAATAAATGGAATATTAAAAAGCTATTCCCTTTAAGTATCCAAAATTGGCTTAATCCTATCAGTAGAAATAAAATAATGGGGAAAATGAGAACTCTCCTGTTCATAAGAAGTGTATGAGATATAGCCTCATCAGGTCATATTATATTTACAGGTACTGTATTTTGTTCCTAAGAAAAAATTATTAGAATATGAGAAGTCTATTGATTAAGATGTCTTTCTCCTTTTTTACAAAAATTATCAAACAACAATATGGACAGTATGTATAGTTTTTAGTTTCAATAGAAAACACTGAAACTTAGGTTATGAGAATTTATTTCATGACAAAGTTCAAATGTAGGAGTAACTGAATCAATAATTTATAGTAACTGAAAATTATTTCTAATGAAGAAAATATTTACAACATCTTTTGATAGGATAACATTTTTTCTATATAATAATGACTGATTTCTTTTCATAGAAATGAATACTTCTTCAATTTCAGATCACCAGTTTTGGGCTTAGAAAGTCTGGACATATGTTCAGAGTAGATTGAATACATGAGACCTTTTCTTTGGGGAACAGCTGTTGCTATGAGTACAAAGCCAAGTGGTTAATATAATTATTTAATATAAAGGTGCATTTCGGACATAACACCTTTGATATATCACATTGTAAAGAACCATTTAATTAATGAATAAATAAGCTTAGAATATCATTCCATATTAGCAAACTGATGCTCTTAATTCATAGTAAAATATTCTGATTATCATGCAAAATATTTGGATAATAAAGTGAAGTAAATCTTTGCAAATTTACCTAGATGTATCATTTATCTATTTTTTTATAAAAACTTCCAAATTGAGCATTCAGTACTAACAGAAATTAAAAAAAAAAAAGACTGTGGGTTTTTAGTATATACATATCACAGATAACTCTCAAACCAATAAGAAAAATATTACAGCAGGTAGAAAAATATTGTTTAAAAGTGATATGATTATAAACAAATCCAAGGACATAGCTTAGTGGGCTCTTCAGTGAAACATTACTGGAAATGAAGTATTTATTTTGGCAATGAAATGCTGTGCTCTTTTTTTTAAGTAGATTTAAAAAATCAATTTTAATAAAATTTAATTTCACCAGGCTTATATTTAGATATGCCAGCATCTCAGCACATTTGACTAAGACATCTATGCTTATAAATTAAGTGAATACATATGTTCTAAACTATGTTACATTAACTTCATGCTTCAGGTGAATGCAGTCCATAATTTTATTTTTTCTTTAGAAGAGACTATAACATTTAATAAATCCTAAAGTTCTTTAATCTAACTTCAGATAAAAGAAATAGTGATGAAAATCAGAACCATATTATAGAGAAATGACTCAAGAATATTAGTGCTCACAGTCCATCATCTTAAAACTTTACCTTTGCTGGATCTACCATAAAGCCAGGATCTAAAAGACCTCCATCATTGTGATCATGGTCGACCTCATACATATTATAAGATGGATTGCCGATTTCTACGTTTATTCCTCCATTAATAATAGGCTGTCTTCTTATAGTTTTTGTCCTAGAATATGTGAACATTATATGAGTTGTCTAAATATCACAACATGGTGTATGAAACTACTGTATTTGCAGATTTAATAACATTTTAATAGAACTGGTGGAACACTCATACATAAAGTATATTGAAAATAAATGACATTCATTGATTCACAGAGGGACAAAAATTTCTTACTGTAATATATCATTTTCCCAAATTATTTAGATTTAACAATAAAAAATGCACTTGGAACATTCCTTGTAAATAGCTAATACTACATTATTTGAAACTGAATATAATTAATTACCCTTTTACTTTCTACTTTTCCCCTTTTGTTCCTGAAAAACATTCATAAAAAATAGTTACAATGAAATTTTGAAATTGTTTTCAATCCCTAAGTCATGGGGCTAAAATTCCTTTATATAATGCAAAAACTGACTTACAAACTCTAGGTTCCAGATAATCACCCCACAGACAACTCACTGCTTAAAGATCTTTTTAATTGTGCATTCATATAAATTGAAATAATGATACTTCCAGTAATATATAAAATCAACAAATGTATAATTTATGAATGAAATACACAATTTGTGACATATAATACATAATCATTATCATTCTATTGACATTGATAATCTAATACATTAATATTATAAAATGTTCTTTAGAGGTTTTTGCTGTTTCAAGCAAAAACTAACAAAATATAAAATTCTATTGAAAGTTTAATATATTCCCTTGCAATTTTTGTTAGACTATATACAATAAATGCAACCATTCCATCAATATAATATAAGGGAAAGTTTGTTTGAATTATAATTACTTAAAATGAAAGAGGGATAAAATGGTTCAGAAAACACAGAATTATGCAGTTGGAATAAGTAAATCACATTTCAAGAAGTTTTTAAAAAACACTGTTTCTATAACTATTTATGTAATTTATTTACTGTTAGTCTAAATACTGCCTCTTACCTTCTTTTTCTTTTACAAAGCACTAAACCAATTACCAAGGTAGTTATCAAAGTCACCAAGAGGACGAGAGGCACAATGATGGCTATGCTTCCTGGAAAAAGAAATGAATGAACAGATCAACATACAAAATGAAGTCAAGATGGATATAACAACACTTTATTACATCAAATCATTTGACCATTGACATAATAACAAAAAAGTTTAGGCCAAATATCTATATTCCTAATTCATCACTACATTACTGCAAAGTCATTTTTCCTATTAAATATTTGAACTACTGGAAACATTTCTTTAAATATCTTTTATTTATATGTTATAATTAAATACCTGAGGTTAGAAATACTGACTTCTTTGTCAGTCTGAGTCTTATTCTCACCAGACATCTATTTGCAAAGATATAAGTAAATAAACTCTGACTGAATACACATTTCTACAATTTGCCTGGCTCTATTTCCATCATTAGTTTTTGTTTTTTGTTTTTTTTTTCCCTCCTTTAGGTATGAATATCTGGCCCTGAGTACATGTGGTGGTTAGATGGCAGCCTGGGAAAGCAAAAGGGGCAACAGTGTCGGATTTGGATGGACATTGGAGAAGGAAATGGCAACCCACTCCAGTGTTCTTGCCTGGAGAATCCCAGGGACAGCGGAGCCTAGTGGGCTGCCGTCTATGGGGTCGCACAGAGTCGGACACGACTGAAGCAACTTAGCAGCAGCAGCAGCGACAGCAGCAGGAGCAGGCCTAAATAATAGTTTCACAACTTACCTGAATTGAAACCTTAGAAAAGTTATTTAAAATTTGAGGCTCATGCTCTTCACCCATAAAAATAGAGACTTGAAGATCTACCACACAGGGCTTTTAGCTTGATTCTGCAAAGTAGGGGAACAAAGAGGATTCTCTTTCTCAAATTGTAGTTCCACAACAGTTTCAACAAGCCATCATCTGGGGGCTTGGCTTATGTTGTAAATGTCTACTTTTCCTTTTTTTCCATACTTTTATAAGAATGAGCTGAGGTTGTATCACTCATTTTCAAAATGGAACAAAAATTCTATGGAATAGATTTTTCAAAAGTGGTCATAGAAAGTGGTCTTAGTTTTTTTTGTCAAGAAGAGCAATCTTTTTTGTTTTTTTCCTAAAGAAGACAATACCTCTTTACTGATGATACGAGCCATAGTAAGATACACCTAGGGTCATATGTCACTTAGGCAGGAAGAAAACGGAATGCAAGCATTGCCTAATAACAGGAGAGTATTAAGTAGCTCTATCAAGTACCCAATACTCACATTTCCAACAGACAAATATCTAGTATCCATAAGATAAAGCCTTTGCTTGTTTGAGAAAAGCATCTGACTGAAACTGCCAAGTGAGCTTAATCATTGTCTAAACTGAGAAACAAAGCAATACCCAAACTAGTTAAATTTTAATGTGAGGATCTTGAATGGTTCAGGAATAAAACATTAAGAGTTATTAAATATATGAATTGTCCTCTGCATATACATGTACAATACTGTGATAAAAAATTAATGGTGATATTAAGCACAATAAACAGCTGCTTCAGTTCAGTTCAGTTCAGTTCAGTCGCTCAGTCGTGGCCAACTCTTTCCAACTCCATGGACTGCAGCACGCCAGGCCTCCCTGTCCATCACCAACTCCCGGAGTTTACTCAAACTCATGTCCATTAATTTGGTGATAACATCCAATCATCTGATCCTCTGTCATCCCTTTCTCCTCTCGCCTTCAATCTTTCCCAGCATATTTGAGATCATTTACTAAAATACCAAAAACTCTTTATTAAAGAAAGGGCATATATAAGATAATCTTTCAATTTGAAACTTCAAAAATAGCTTGTCTAAAATAATCAAATAGCTAACTCTCTCTTTCATGCAAGGAAAAATATGGCTTTCTTTCTTTAGTCAGTTTCTGAAACGTAATACTCATTTTATTTTATTTTTTTATGTTGTTACCAGCACTATATAATTGAGTGAGGTTGATATTATATTACCTTCTTGGATTGGGGAAAACGGACTTTACATGCATGTGTAATTATTAGTATTTAATGGAAGTAGAGAATCTGGCACCTTGGATAGTAATTAACATTTGTTCACAAATTTTAAATACCAGTGAGCAGCTTGATTTCTTCATAAATTGACTTAAACTAATTAATCATGACTTTATAAATATCCTTACTTCATCTTTTTTTTTTTTTCTGCTAAAATTTGTGGCAAATTTGTAGGTTTAAAATACTTACCAATATTGGTTTTAAGGTATACAAAGTTACTTTCTCCTCCAAGCAATTGCAAATTATTTAGAAAATTAGCTTTTACTTGTCCTACATAGTTTCTTTTATTTCTATTAGGTAGAAATGCTGCTGATTATGCATGCTAGAAAAAAAATTTTTTAAGACCTTCGTTTTTCTTTTCCCCATGACAGATGGCACTTCCAGTCCCTTACATTACAAGCCCTCTGTTTAAGAGCCTACTGTGCTAATATGTTCATATTACCTATCAAGGTGACTGCAATAATGTTCAACATAGTCGATAAATAATGCAGGGTAGCAATTTGGCAAGTTTTTCTCTTTTTTTTCTTGTAAAATAGTTTATATACATGGAAACAACTGGAAACTACATGTATTTTTAGAATATAATATAGGTATTTATCAAAAGAAGTATTTTTTCCAAGCAGTGTACATGGCAGTAAATATCATATTGTAACATATAACAATCAAGGTCTATTACAGATGATTTTTTTAACAGTATATTGTTGATGGACTGTTCTAAACAGATTTTTTTTAAAGTATACTCTGTACTTACTGGGTGGAGAGGAAATTTCAACAATTTTCTTACAGAAAATGATTCATGTTTATGTATGGCAAAAACCACTACAATATTGTAAAGTAATTAACCTCCAATTAAAATAAATTAATTAATTTTAAAAAAGAAAATAGAGCCAGTCTTTCTTTGCAAAGTTGTTCTGAGGCCCCATTATGTAACGCTTTTCCATTTGAAAGAACTATATTATCAAATTTCTATGCTGAGAAGAGACCCCTTCCATGGGAGAGGCAGTATAGCATCACAGTTGAGATAGCAGATTCTGTATCCAGGCTACCTCTGTTCAAATCTCATCTCACTAGCACCATATGCTGGGACCAATTTTTCATCTTGGTCCGAGTTTACACATTAATAAAATGAGTGTTATCATTAACATATACATCACGGTAATGTAAATAGAAGTGTGTCTACTATACAGAAAGTGCTCATACATGTTTACTGACTAATTCAAAATACATATTGCTGTATCACTCCATGCATAACTCTATCTTTCACTTTTCACAACATATTGTAGAGAGTAGTTCATTCATAGTTTGGGGGCATAAGCTATCTATCTTGGTTTTGTAGATAGCACAGTGCCTAGGATATCATAGGGACTATCCATTTGGTTCTCATTTAGCAAATATATTTTTAAGTGTTGCTATGTCCTGCACATGCAACACTTACTATACTTTGCACTGGGGATAGAAATGTCCCTCCTCTCATGTTGTTTGATGTATACTAGAAGATGACTAACACATGGGTTTATTTAGCACAGTGATATGCACTGGCCTAGTGAAAGTATGCATTGCTCTGCATACACAGAGGAGCAGAAGCCAACTAGATCTGGGATAGCAGAGGAGGGTTGGTTTGTCTCTGGAACGTGATGGAAGTCCTCTTTATTCCCATGAAAGTGAATGCAGGTCGAGTGGAGGAGGAGATAGTGAATTAATCTAGGGAGAGAAATGTGAAGACCTGGAGGAGAAAAGATTAAAGAACAACAGTCTGACTGGAGAGTGGAGTGGAGGGTGTTGGAGGAAGCTGTGACTAAAGAGAGAAGCAAAGGGATGGTAGGAAGGATCTGCAAGCTGATAATGTTGAAGAAAATTTAGGAAGTAACATCTGTTGAATAGATTGTTTAAGTCAATTTAGAAGGAAGGTTAAGAGTGACTTCTAAGTGTTGCTTGAGTAAATTTCTGTGGCCAGCTGTGTAGACAGGAAGGCAAAATAAGGTGCATAAAAATGGCTGGCTGATTGGGGAAGGGAATGAGATTATTTCGGGAAACACTGAACATCAGGTTCCTGTAGAATATAGATATACAGATATAGACAGAGATGACATTGATATGGATAGAGCAATTGTGCAGTGGTATACATGTCTCAAACTCAGGAGAGAAATCAGGATTGAAGACAGAAATTTGGGAGTAATTGGCAAAGAGTTGAAAATTGAGGTCAAAGAATTATGGATTGCCAAGCAGAGTGTATGGAAGTAGTGAGTGAATTAACTAGAAGAGATCAAGAAGAAGCATCTCACAAAGACAGCTGTTTCAAGAGGTTAGGATGGAAGCCAGAAGGCTTCATGAAGGTTAAAGAGAAGAATCTTTGACTTATTGGTTGAACTTATAGTAGAAAAATGTAAGCATAAATTATACCATTACAATGACCTCTTTTGACTTGCTGCTATATATTCAGATCTCGTTTGTGTACGAGATCTCGTTTACATGTATGAATAAATGTGAGTGTATATGTATATGTAAATATATAATAACTAGACTTCTATTTATTAACCATTTTGATAAAATATAATTTTAAAAAACATTAAAAAAATCATGTTCCAAACTTATTTTATCCTTCCAGGGGTTTCCAGGAGGATGCTTATCATTTGGTCTTTTATAACCATCCTCACTTTGTACCCTTCTCACTCTTGTCCCCTTTGTGCCAGAACACTGGTCTTCTTTCAGTCCCTCCAGGATTCTTGTAACTGATACTCCTATTGTTTGAAATACCCTTAGTCTCTCCTCCCCTTTTTTATCATTCAAGTCAGTTTAAATATCACCACCTCAGAGAAATCACTCTTGATATCAGTTCTCTTCTGATATTCTCTATTTCTCTGCCTTTTTTACTTCCTTAATAGGTCCAATCAAGACTCACAATTATTTTCCAAAAGTTTACTTATTTCCGTACTTTCTTTTTAAATTAATCTTCCTCTGCTCTCTGCTCTCTAGGACCTCTCAGCTTCCTGAGAAGAGGCACTGTTTGTTTTATGCACTGATTCATCTTTGGGATCTAGACATTACTTGACACTTAGTAGAGGCTCAATAAATACTTGCTTTGGGAGAATTAGGACAAATGCATTATTTTGTAGCATTTTTATCTCTATATTTGCAAATTTATAATTCTCTAGTATAATATATATTTTTTGAAATATCATGGTTTAAAAGAGATAAAGTAGGAAAACAGAAGATAAATATAACTCCCTAACAGATAGCACACATTCCCTGTCACTACAACAAAATACAGCATCACTGTATTACTGTCTCGCAAACGCTGTGGGTATTTTTATCCTCCTTAATTGTAGCAGATATGAATAGCTTAATCCAAACATTGAGTATCCACTCCTTTAAAACTTCAAGTAAGTTTAAAATAGGAATATATAAAAAATATTTAATCATCCTTAATTTAAAACTCTTCCAAATAAGAGTTTTCAGACTAACTTTTTCAAGTGGAACTTAAGGAAAGTTCCAGAATAATAGATCTGCTTAATTCCACAGGCTGATCTTTAGACACTTCAAACAGAAAGGGCCAGAAAAATCTCAGTATGACTACTCAGAGTTGATTAAGAAAGTTGTTCATGAATTAGAAAGGTAAATCTCAGTGCCAGCTGACGCAAGTGAGGCTGACAGAAGCAGTATATTCCTGATGGCACCAAGGTCCAACAATTATGGAATGCTTCACTGTGAGTAGAAGTGCAGGTTTGAAGACATGTTCCTAAAACATCCATCCATAAAACAGATGACTTCTGCCCAAGTTCAGGGAACATTTGACAACAATTCAAAAACCACTGGAGTTTAGCTGAAAGAATAAAAATAGCCCTCCTACCTTAGGAAAGATTGGCTTAACTACCTTTTCTTTCTTTTCAGAGTTACTGATGCAAGTTTCTCTCAGCACAAATGTCTGATGATAAGTACCTTTTAATAGAGTCATTATTTGGTCAACTTCGCTCAAACCTGAGATAATTTGACATTTGCATAGCTAATAGTCCTTTCAATGTGCATTGATACCTCCATTAAATTTAATGACTTTAAATCAGTGATGGAAGAATGAGCATCAGAATCCTTGAAAAAGGGGTTACAACTACTTGACACGCCTCCTTCCATGTGATAGATCCCGTTTTAGAGCTGCTGCATGTAATTGGAGACATTTTTCTTATAAGGGAGCTTGTTACTGATGCAAGTGGTTGAAGACATCACCTTTCAAAAAATACAGCTGGCACACCCCTCAAGATCATCTTCCAGAACCCAAACTTTTCCCCTGTAGATGGACCTTATATATAAACTGAGAATTCAATTGACATTCTATTCTGTTTCCTTTCAGAGTTTTATCAATATTTAAAATTGCTTTACCTCTCTTAAACAATATTTTTTATTTATCTTATATAATTGAGAAATTATCATAAAAGGCTAAAATACTATAGCTTCATTAATTCTCAGTTTATTACCTCAGTGTATTCTATAGCTTGGTACATCAAATGCATTTCTTTTCATTAAAAAATGCTTTTGATGATGATTGAGTCTTATAACTAGTTCACAAAATCATATAAATTGGTATTTCCCAAGAGTTATTAGTAATAATGTTAGTATGATCCTGGAAGAGAGAGAGAGAAGACAGTATGTTTTTTTCTTTTGCTTTTCTTTTGAAATATTAAATTAGGCAAGGTATATTTTTCCACCTCTACTATATTTTATGAACCCATTCATCAAATCCTGGTGCCCTATTCCTACAATTACATGTCCATATCTTTGCTAAGTTCTTCTCCCTTCCCTTCCTTAAGACAACACACAAATTCTAAGGTAATTAACCCCAAATGTTCCTTGACTGGAATAACTTACCTCATATCTCCAAATTAAAGTACTCAGTTCTAAGGTAATTTGTTCTGTACTCAGTTCTAAGGTTATTTCTTCTAGGCCTAATTGTCATTTTTCAAAGATAGTCATCCCTTTTAGCCTGAGTTAATCTCTAAGTGGTGGAACTTTGGATAGTGTCATTGGAAGAGTTTCAAGCAATGATAAATTATTTGGGGACAGGCACAACAGACAAGTAAATCAGCAAACACTGGGAACCTTCATCTAAGGTACAAAATCATATACTGTTTTAAAAATATTATTCCTTAATCAGAGGAAAATTGATTTAAATGTTATGTTGGTTTCTGCCATATAGCCACAAAAATCATACACTTTTGATTTTGATAATATCTTTCCTTTTTCACAAATTCCATAGTATTTTATTTTCATGTGCACTAATACCAGCAGTGAAGTTCTAGAAAAAATTACTAAGTAAGTGTTCATAAATCAGAGATACTGTTTTTTTCTCTTCAAGAATATGTTTACTTACTTGATAGTTATTACAGATTTCTCAAAACTTTCTCACTCATTAGTGCTAATATGTGAACTGAGAAATTTTTCTTTCAGAGTTTTATTTTGAAAATCTTTATATTATTTAAAGATGTTGGAAGACACAGCATGCCTTTCAACACACACACTGTCTTCCAATGTGTCTATGGAAGACACAAAATGTTGATATAGATGAATTTTCATATCAGAGACATGTCCTAAGGCTACAGCTACACACACACACACACAAACTTGAAAATATTGAGCTATATTTTACTATACTTCAAAACCAGTACTTTAAAGACAAGGAAGCAGTAAATCAACTAGGATCCTCATTAAAAATTGCTTGTTAACATACTTTATCACTTTGAGACTAACTGGTTAAGTTTGTTTTTTTCCACAACACTTTGAAATGCACTTCAAGAATAATACATTTTAATTAAAACATGAAATTATTTTTTTTTTCCTGCAGCATTCTCACATCTATTGTGATATTTGCATCTTTTGCAGCTGACACGCATTTCCTAAGAAAAGCTCATGCTAGGTTTGCAGGTGTGTGTTCTGAGAACTGCCAAAGTTTGTGATGAACCCTCAGAACCTGAAAGAGTGCCTAATGATCGATCCTGTCACCAGGTAGGAGCTCAGTGCTTCATCTTTAAAAATCACCTGGATTGAAGTGGGTCTTTGGCAAAATTCCATGAAGCAGGTTTTCCAAGACTCAGTTCCCTCAGTTGATGGGTAAGAAGAAAGATGGGTTGTGTAAAAAGAAAACAATGATTTCTATTCTATGTGGAACTTCAAAGATATTAATCTGAGAAGCTTACTTGTGCTGATGTGATCAGACTTGCTACTCTTTGGGGCTGGCCTCTCACATTGTGTGCCCGACCAGTTGGTGGAGCACCTGGAAAGACAAAAACAACACAAAACAAATCAATGAGTAACAAAACTCACAAGTCTGCTAATGTGGTGACTTCAACCAAATGAAATGAAAGAGAAACCAGCTATCATAGTTCGTGAATACTTAATAAAGATTTCTGCTAATTTCTCACATATTGTTAGTATGCTGAGGGTAACTTCCATTGGACTTCATTTGTTAAGATACATTTTTAAAATTTAAGTTTACATTCATTTTTCTTTATTCTGTGTTAAACTTAAACATGGCAGATTTTGTAACAGAATTGGATTTTAATTAAGAATTGAAATTAATTTGAGAAATACTGAAGAGAGAAAATTATGCTACTATAAAATGGAGTTTGCCTGTCAAGCAAATCCTTGTTTATTAAATTTCTGTGATTTATTTTTGCTGGTTCTAACTCCAAAGTGGAACTAATTACCAAACAGCAAGTGCTCAATTGTCTCATAGTTCAAACTGTAGAATTTTTACTCTTCTAAATCAGAGATAAGGAAATATAGTACTTTCCCATGTAAGATCATACTTCTATTATCGTGAAATCAAGAGAATATGCCAAAATTTTCATTTAGAGAATTTGTCTTGTCCATACAGGAACCTTGACATTATGATGGGAAATTTAACAGAGGATTAAAATAATAGATCTGATTAAAATTCTTCATTTAAACATAAATCATAAGCATATATTTAGCCAATTGCATCAAAATGAATGCTGGAATGGTTTTAGCTATGTTTGAATAAGGTCTGCTGGCTAACAACACAAGATGTCCCTGTGCATCTGTGAGAGGAAACCCATAGAGAAACCATTTAAATTGGCTTCGGTTCTTATTTAAGATGATTGTGAAATACCGCCATATCAAGAATAGTTGTACACAATAAAATAATAGACTCCAGGGTCATTCCAAGTAGATCTCTTTGGGCATGGTGGCCAAACTAAATGACTCCAATTTCTAGGTCTCTGCCAATTCTGTCATAGCCAATTCAGACAGCTGAACTTGTTTCAGAACTAGGCTTCTATGATGCCATGTGAATTTTTTGTTGTATTTGTGAAGACAGTATTGGGTGTCCTAAAACACAGACAAGAGCTCACAAAATCATCATACTGACAAACTCCATTTAAAAAAAAATTTTTCACAAAAGCATTATTTTGTTTTATAAAAGAAATTATTCAACTTTAGCATAATTGACAATAATGTTACTATTCAAGAATATAGTTATTTGATTAATTATATTACATATGGAGCATGATTTAAATGAAAATTAATATCATTATAATTATTATTTTGTCATCTTTTCATGCATTATCCAAATGTTTTGTTCAGAACTTAAAAAAATTAACATATATTTCACATATATTAATTATATACTATAATACAAATAAATCATTAAAATAGATAAATAAATTTAAGGCCAGTTCTGACTCTGTCTATATTATGAAGTGAGGTAATGAAATGAGCATATTTCAAATAAGTATAATCAAGTGAACAACCAATAAAATCATTGATTTTAAAAAGTAATTCCTTTTCTTCCTTAGTTGTGTTTTTATGGATGAATGATTTAGAAAATTGTTCCAATTCCTCAGTTTCTTTTTTTTTTTTTAATATTTTTTTTTTAATTTTTTTTTAAATTTTAAAATCTTTAATTCTTACATGCGTTCCCAAACATGAACCCCCCTCCCACCTCCCTCCCCACAACATCATACAGTCCAAAGATAATTAGGCAGAGATGTTTAGGCAGATTTTGCAAACATGTTGCTAGAATAAATTCTAATCATTGCAAAATTTGTTTTGGTTTTATGTCACTTTACATTTGGCGAATCTTTCTGATTGACCACTGAAGATATTGTCCATGCTCCAGTGAAAAAAATAATACTGATTGTTTGGTAATTTCGTTATACAAGTGATATGTACAAAGACATTTTGTGCAATCATGTTGAAATATTGATTAAAATATCAAAATTTGCTCCTTACATTACCTCTGCTGATTAAGAAACAACAATTACAACAGCAATCTAAATCAGGGTTCAAGTTAAATAAGAGAAATGATCTGAGATACATTTTATGTTACTAGAGATAAGAACCTCCAGGGCTCATCATTACACTGAGATGCTTAGAAGAAAGCAAATGGAATTGCTTAGGAACTGGAGTAAATGCTAATTGATCAGATGTTCTGATATGACATCATGTGTTTTATGTATTTTAGAAAATTATTAAAAATATGCCCTTAGAACTCCAAAAGGGAAGAGAGGGATTTTTAAACAAAGAGGATAATAATGCTGTAATGTTTTATTCCAAATTTTGAAATTATTTAAGTAGTACAGGTGATATTTGTTAACAATATTGACTAATTTTCTATTTTATCCATAGCTTGGCACCATAGCTTGGCATATCTATTATGTTAGATAAATTATATTGCTTGCTAGTGGTCATGATGCTCCTCTCTTCTGTTTTGAGGAAGTACACTTAGATTCTTAATTTTCAAGGAATATTTTCTTTGTTACATACTGAAAAGGTCTCAAAGACTGTGCTGGAGAAATAATTAATTTTAGCAATTCGGTTTCTTAAGCAACTGATGATTGCCTGGCAATTTCCCTATACTTCTTATAAAAAATGTTTTATGGCCAAAGATAAAATATGTTCCATTCATCTACATTTGTTCCAGTCTTAAAAAATAATCTTTTTTTGAGATATTAACTCAAATAGAAGTCATTATTCTCGTTGCCTACCTTGAAAAATTACGTTAGGCATTTGCTGCTCCACAAGTTCTTCCAATGACTGATTTAAGACCAAGTATTTTTACCATCTTTATGGAAATTCGTAAATCTTCATTCTCTAAGTAGACTACAATAATCAAAGCCATTAATGGCAGATCATTTAAGAACTGAAATGTGTGTGGATCATCAAAATTCCCTGTCGAATTCCCACTGAATTATTTGCATAATCATGCTGACTATAACAATTCCTGGCATCTGTGTCTGTCATTTTCCTCGGGAAAAATCCATAGTCCTTGCCCTAGTCATCTTTAATCTGTACTATCACAATCCATTGTTTTCTGCTATTCATCTTTGGATAATAATTTTTGAATTATTCCTTCATGACCCTCCCAAGAAATCATTTTTTTCCTCTAGCACTATAAACATGTTTATCATTCCTTTCAAATTTATTATATATTTTCCCCCACTGCCCTTTACTGTAAAACAATGAAAATCAGTTTCTTTGTATGTGTGATCACTATACCACTCTGAATTATTTAACTTTTTAAGTACTTTCATGAATTTTAGATGCCTGAAATCTAAAATTCATGAAAGTATTGTTGGATCATGAATGTACAGGTAGATATAAAGTCAGATAGATTCTTATTTATTTGAACAATCATTTATCCCTTTCACATTATAGTATGAAGATATTCTGTTCACAGTTTTTTAAAGTCAGTAGTGCCTGGTATAGGGATATTGATTTAACAGTCTTTTTGATTTCTTCACCTCTCTCCAAAGCCAGTGACATTAAAAAGAAAGACTGTTTATTGTTATGTCGTTACCCTAATCTGATTCTTTCCTCTATGTTACATGTTAGACTAATGATTATCAAAGTGAAAAATGAAAGTTGAAAGCCTGGAGGCCCATATACCAGAGCTTTTCATTAAGCAGCTTGGAGTTGTGGCCAGAAATCTGCATTTTAACAAACTGAGCCTGATGCAAGTAATTCACAAATCACATTCTAGGAAATATTTGTTCTTATATCAAATACTGTTCAATCATTAAAAAAAAAATTGGATAGGAATAATAATATGCACGCCCAGCAAGACTGTTCAAAAAGTTAAATGATAGAAGTTTTTAACAATCTGAAAGTAACTGAGTGGATTTTTGTTTTGGATAACTAATTCTTATCTGAATGCTAGTATATGAAATGCATGAACAGTTAACTTATTGTGTTCTCTAACAGTGTGTGCAATTATTGTATAGTGCTAAGTTGCTTCAGTTGTGTCTAACTCTTTGCGATCCTATGGGCCATAGCCTTCCATGCTCCTCTGTCTAAGGGATTCTCCAGATATAGTCTCTTGTTAAGTCCCTAAGTCCTGTCTGGCTTTTTACAACCCCATGGACCATAGCCCACCAGGCTTTATGGGATTTTCCAGGCAAGAATTCTGGAGTGGATTGCCATTGCCTTCTCCAGGGGATCTTCCCAACCCAGAGATCAAACCCAAATCTCTTGCATGGGCAGGTGGATTCTTTACCACTGAGGTACCTAGGAAGCCCCTAATTGTATACTTAAAATATTCTATATTTCAATTGTAATTTTCTATAATAGGGAGAATTTTGCCTTTGTGTAAAGGCTATAATGTAGTATCTATTACTATATTATACACAATATATATTTTCAGGCTATCAAAATAAATTTTGCATATATAAGGGAAATATAATCTTTAAAAGAGAACAGTTTTTATAATAAAACATAAATATAAGATAGTTAAACTGCTCAAAATAATAAGAGCTCTGAAGTAGTACAGTGATTTTACACAAATAATTGAAATCAGATATAAAATACTGAAGGTGTATTAAAATTTTAGGTGTTGTCTTTCCCTGTAACGATGATCCATATGTGGACTATTCATGTCGTTTTGCAGAAATGGGGTCTAGAGTCACCTACCTTGGGAGGACTTCAAAATAAAATAATGAGATTAATATCTTCTTCCTCTTTTCATCAAATTTAAAGGTCACGCGACTCTTCTGACCAAAATGAAATTCAAAGCTGAACCTTAAAGCAATTCGAAATTGAATTTCTCCTCTTATATGCTAGGCTGCCATTATCAACCATGATGATGGAGACATTCGGAAAGAAAAATCTTTTAATATACCCTTTTCTTTCTACACAGAGGGAAAAAATATGGCACAAAGGGATTAAAGAAGCCTTAGAAAATTTGTGCATATTGCCATGCATGTTTTCGTGCTCCACAAATCTCATTCAATAAAAATTAAAACTATGATTACATTTGTGTATCATATTTATAAAACAATACTTTCATACAGTGATAAAAATGCAAAACTTAAAAGTCACTTGCAAATTTTTTTCTGATTAATTCTGTAAATTTCCTTCTTTTGGTGCACAAACATGACTGCATTTGTGTGACATTCCTAACTTTAAAGCTTTACACTTTATATAGAGCCTAGCACCTTTTATGTCCCCTCTTCTTGCAGACAGTAATGGTGTAAAATGCAAAATGTTTTACTGCATTTGGAAAGGATATTTTTTATTAATTGACCAGTTTGTTAACTTGACTTTTAAACATTTTTTTCATCCATTACTGTTCTACAATATTCTGAGATAAAATTATTTCATATATACATAAAGATTTACAGTTTTCAACATGCTTCAAAAATTTCCCATCCTACCTTTGATGTAAAATTTGAATAAAGTTCAATTAATATTTGCTAAACTTTGTGCTAGGTCCTAGGATAAGTATTTTCATATGAAAAATATCCTTTTTCAGCTTATATAATAACCCCTGAGTTTTAATTATTCATCTTATGAAATGTAGAAGTGTGTTCAAATGATATTCCTGAAAAACATAGCTAATAAACAGTAAAAATAAAATATGGAGTTTTCATGATCCTTCTAATTCTAACACAGAAGTAGGAAAAATGCTGTTCCTTACTCTTTCCTGCCAAAAGAGTAATATCAGTCCCTTAATAAGAAAGTAGAAATATTATCTGAACAAAAAGATAATCAATGCATTTTTTGAGTAGTAAAATTGTTAGAATTACCACATTGGCTCACTACTGTGGTCAGTAATATCTCTTTCTGGCAGTGACAGGGAGGGACATGCTATTGAATAGTGTTAATATTCTTCCTAATACCAACTTCACCTTGTTGCATTGGCTCCAGAATAATTATGTAAGATCCAAGATTCATCAATAATAAATTCATCTATATCATTACTTGATGTGATTTTGAGCTTCCATAACAATGTACTCTATATTTCATTCATTTGAAATATATTTTGGCTTGTATTACAATTTCTTTTTTTTTTGCATTTTATTGGAATATAATTGCTTTACATTGTTGTGCTAGTTTCTACTCTACAGTGAAGTGAGTGAGCCATGTGGATACATAAACCTTGTGTACCACCCCCCCACCCTACCACCACCCCACCCTTCTAGGTCATGAGGCCATGATGACATATACACTATCATGTGTATACAAAGCACAAGAAGCTCAGCTCAGTGTTCTGTACTATAATTTCTATTTATTCCATATTGTTCTCTATCAAAATTATACTGTCATTTTTTACACAGAAATAGCTATGTATTACCCTACTTTGCTTTCTTCAAAAAGCTTAAGGTAGTATCTTAAATTTATGTTTGCTCTAATAACTATACTTGATTCAACTCCATAATTGTACATTATAATGCCTAGTTTTGAAATATTACATTAGATCATTGTATTACCTGGTATCGATACAATTAGTAAGACAAAGCAAATCTTACTTTAATCTTAAGGACACTTGGTCAGAAAGAATTCTTGATTTCTGAGAAGGGTTAATGTAATGAAGTAAAATAATAATGAGATATTTAATATATTCTGACCAACAATTATTTTAGGAAAAGTAAAAATTAATGAGAAATTTCAGTTGAAGAAGTAGCCATGAAAGAAATAAAAATTAACAAAGTGGATTATTTAACGTGATTTAAGAAATAAGGAGCAATAGAAAAGATAAAATCTAGTTTGCCAATAAATTATCCATAAAAGGAAGTTTGTCGAGAATGGCTAGTCTTAAGTTAGAAATGTTTGAACATAAAATTCTGTGCATGCCACTTGAGCAGAAATGGCCACTGAAGTGTAAAATTGTGATTCAATAAATATTAAAGAAAGAACAGGATTTCTAGTAAAGGAAAAGTTTTACCAGCTAGATATTCTACATGAAAATTTCTTAAAAGCAGATCTGGAAGGCACAATGTGTTTTTATACAGTGAATAGATGATTTCTACTTGCATCAAATAAAAAGGAAAAGGACCGGTCAAAATTTTAGTATTAAGCAGTACCGTGTATGCTAACAGGGGCTTCTTCGGTGTCTGTCGCTGAGGACTTTGAGCCTTTGGATGAGCGCAGGGCTCTGGGCCTTTGGACTGCCACCTAGCGGCCGATTCGGCCCTTGCCGCGGAGCCACCCACTTGGGGCCTGTGTGCTGGGTCTTGCGTGTGTCTCTGACTGACCCATCCCGTGGTGCCGCCTCTGGCCTCTGGCTAACCCGAGGGCGGATATAATTGAAGACATACATATAGGATATTATATTGGAAACAGTGGTTATAACTCTGTAGCTAAAGGTGGGAAGAAAACAATGTATCCTGTTAATGCCAGTGGAAAGTTATATCTACATGATGCCAAAATGAATAACCAATCCCCAAATTGGATTAAACGTCACTGCGGGAGGAGGGGTTGCAGTGGTGGTGGGATGAGGATGAAAACCTCTATGCTTAGTGCAGATAAAGTAATTTGCCACTTGAATATTTTATGTTTTAGCACCAAATAAGAGTAAACAATTTTTTTTTTAAAACTTAATACCCTTCATAGTTCTTAGGGTTTCTGTGGTGCAACATGGTAAAATCTGAAACAAATTATGGTGGGGATATCTGACATATTCATTTGCAGTCATTAAGTATTGTTCAAAGCATATTCAGTTCAGTTCAGTCGCTCAGTTGTGTCCGATTCTTTGTGACCCCATGAATTGCAGCACGCCCGGCCTCCCTGTCCATCACCAACTCCCAGAGTTCACCCAAACTCATGTCCATCAAGTTGGTGATGCCATCCAGCCATCTCATCCTCTGTCGTCCCCTTCTTCTCCTGCCCTCAATCCCTCCCAGCATCAGAGTCTTTTCCAATGAGTCAACTCTTCGCATGAGGTGGCCAAAGTACTGGAGTTTCAGCTTTAGCATCAGTCCTTCCAAAGAACACCCAGGACTGATCTACTTTAGAATGGACTGGCTGGATCTCCTTGCAGTTCAAGGGACTCTCAAAAGTCTTCTCCAACACTACAGTTCAAAAGCATCAATTTTTTAGCGCTCAGCTTTCTTCACAGTCCAACTCTCACATCCATACATGACCACTGGAAAAACCATAGCTTGACTAGATGGACCTTTGTTGCCAAAGTAATGTCTCTGCTTTTGAATATGCTATCTAGATTGATCATAACTTTCCTTCCAAGGAGTAAGCATCCTTTAATTTCATGGCTGCAATTACCATCTGCAGTGATTTTGGAGCACCCCCCAAATAAAGTCTGACACTGTTTCCACTGTTTCCCCATCTAATTGCCATGAAGTAATGGGACCAGATGCCATGATCTTAGTTTTCTGAATGTTGAGCTTTAAGCCAACATTCACTCTCCTCTTTCACTTTCATCAGTGGCTATATAGTTCCTCTTCACTTACTGCCTTAAGGGTGGTGTCATCTGCATATCTGAGATTATTGATATTTCTCCCAGCAATCTTGATTACAGCCTGTGCTTCTTCCAGCCCAGTGTTTCTCATGATGTACTCTGCATATAAGCTAAATAAGCAGGGTGACAATTAAACCTACACAAATTGGGGCAATTATAAGGATACCAGAAAGATTTAATGCAAAGTTTTGAGAACGTGAATGTGTTTATAAGTGAAATATATCGCTCTGATTCTCTAGAAAATATTTATTTTCAGTTGGAGAGTACATGTCCCCTTCATGGATCACAGCCTTGTCATGGTGAATGAGATTTTGGTAACTCAATGAAGCTATGAGGCTTTTCATGCAGGGCTACCCAAGATGGAAGGTCATAGTGAAGAGTTCTGACCAAACATGGTCCACTGCAGGAGGAAATGGCAAACCACTCCAGTATGCTTGTCAGGAGAACCCATGACCAGTATGAAAATGCAAAAAGATATGACACTGAAAGATGAGTCTCCCCAGGTTAGAAGGTGTCCAATATGATACTGGGGAAGAGCGAAGGGAAATTACTAGCAGTTCCAAAAATAATGAGGTTCTGGGCCAAAGTGGAAAGGACATTCAGTTGTGGATGTGTCTGGTGGTGAAAGTAAAGTCTGATGTTGTAAAGAACAGTATTGTATAGGAACCTGGAATGTTAGGCCCAAGTTGTTGTTGTTGTTGTTCAGTTATTCAGTTTTGTCCAACTCTTTGAGATCCATGGTGTGCAGCATGCTAGGCTTCTCGTCCTTCACTGTCTCCTGGACTTCACTCAAACTGATGTCCATTAGATGATGCTATCCAACCATTTCATTCTCTGTCACCCCCTTCTCCTCCTGCCCTCAATCTTTCCTAGCATCAGGGTCTTTCCAATAAGTCAGCTCTTTGCATCAGGTGGCCAAGGTATTGGAGCTTCAGCTTCAGCATCAGTCCTTTCAATGATTATTTAGTGTTTATTTCCTTTAGGATTGACTGATTTGATCTCCTTGCTGTCCAAGGGACTCTCAAGAGTCTTTTCCCACACCACTGTTTGAAATTTCATGAATGAAAGTAAATTGGATATAGTCAAACAGGAGATGGCAAGAGTAAACATTGACATCTTAGCATTCAATGATTTGAAATAAATGAGAATGGGCAAATTTAATTCAGATGACCATTATATCTACTACTGTGGGCAAGAATCCCTTGGAAGAAATGGAGTAGCCTCATAGTCAACAAAGAAGTCCAAAATGGAGAACTTGGCTGCAATCTCAAAAGAGAATGATCTCAGTTCATTTCCAAGGCAAACCATTCAACATCACAGCAATCCAAGTCTATGCCCCAATCACTGATGCTGAAGAAGCTGAAGTTGACTGATTCTTTGAAGACCTACAAGACCTTCTAAAACTAACATCAAAAAAGATGGCCTTTTCATAATAGGGGATTTGAATGAAAAAGTATGAAATCAAAAGTTACCCAGAATAATAGGCAAGCTTGGCTTTGGAATATAAAATAAACCATGGGAAAGCCTAACAGAGTTTTGTCCAGAGAACACACTGGTCTTAGCAAACACCCTTTTCCAACAACCTAAGAGACATCACCAGATGGTTATGGAGACATGGACATCACCAGATTGTTAACACTGATATCAGATTGATTCTGTTCTTTGCAGCTGAAAATGGAGAAGCTCTATACAGTCAGAAAAAACAAAACCTGGAGTTGACTCTGGCTCAGATCATGGACTCCTTATTGCAAAATTCAGGCTAAATGGTAGAAAGTAGGGAAAACTATTAGGCCATTCAGATAAGACCTAAATCAAATCCTTTATGATTACACAGTGGAGGTGACAAATAGATTCAAGGGATTAGATCTGGTATACAGAGCACCTAAGGAACTATGGACTGAGTTTCATAACATTGTACAAGAGGCAGTGACTAAAACCATCCCAAAGAAAAAGAAGAAGGCAAAGTAGTTGCCTGAGAATGCTTTACAAATAGCTGAGGAAAGAAGAAAAGAAAAAGGCAAGGGAGAATGAGAAAGATACGGCCGACTGAATGCAGAGTTCCAGAGAATAGCAAGGAGAGATAAGGAGCCCTTCTTAAATGAACAAAGCAAAGAAACAGAGGAAAACAATAGAATGGGAAAGACTAAAGTTCTCTTCAAGAGAACTGGAGATATCAAGGAAGCATTTCATGCAAGGATGGGCATGATAAAAGACAGAAACTGTGAAGGCCTAATAAAGAAAGAAAGAAAGTGAAGTCGCTCAGTCATGTCTGACTCTTTGTGACCCCACGGACTGTAGTCTACCAGGTTCCTCAGTTGATGGGATTTTCCAGGCAAGAATACTGGAATGGGTTGCCATTTCCTTCTCCAGAGGACCTAATAGAAGCAGAATAAATTAAGAAAAAGTGACAAAAACACACAGAATAACTATACAAATAATGCCTTAATGACCTGGATAACCACGATGGTGTGGTCATCCAAATAGAGCTAGACATCTTGGAGTGTGAAGTCAAATGGCCTTAGAAAGCATTGCTATGAACAAAGCTTGTGGAGATGATGGAATTCCAGCTGAGCTATTTAAAATCTTAGAGATGCTGCTGCACTTGATATATGAGCAAATTTGGAAAACTCATCAGTAGCCACAGGACTGAAAAAGATCAGTTTTTATTTCAATCCCAAAGATGGACAGTGCCAAAGAATGTTCACATTACTGGACAATTGTGCTCATTTCACATGCTAGCAAGGTTATACTCAAAATCTCTTCAGCAAGGATTCAACAATATGTGAACCTCCAGATGTACAAGATGGGCTTTGAAGAGACAGAGAAATCATAGATCAAATTGCCAGCATTTGCTGGATCATAGAGAAAGCAAGGGAATTCCAATAAAATAATCTACTTCTTCATAGATTATGCTACAGCCTTTGACTCTGTGGATCACAACAAACAGTGGAAAGTTTTTAAAGAGATGGGAGTACCCAACCACCATACCTGTCTCCTGAGAAATCTGTATATGAGTCAAGAAACACCAGTTAAAACTGGACATGGAACAACTCACTAGTTCAAAATTAGGGAGGGGGTATGACAAGGCTGTATATGGTCCCCCAGCTTATTTAACTTATGGGCAGAATACATCATGCGAAACACTGGATGAGCTGAATCAAAAGCTAGAATAAAGATTGCTGGGAGAAATAACAAACAACCTCAGATATGCAGATAATAGCACGCTAATGGGAGAAAGTGAGGAGGAACTAAGAGCCTCTTGCTGAGGGTGAAAGAGGAAAGTGAAAAAAGTTGGCTTGAAACTCAACATTAAGAAAATAAGATAATGGCATCTAGTCCTGGTCCCATGACTTCATGGAAATAGAAAGGGAAAAGTTGAGGCAGTGACAGATTTTATTTTCTTGGGCTTGAAAATTACTGCAGACAGTGACTGCGGCCATGAAACTAATAGACGCTTGCTCCTTGGAAGGAAAGTTATGACAAATCTAGACAGCGCATTGAAAAGCAGAGACATCACTTGGCTGACAAACGTCTATAGAGTCAAAACTATGTTTTTCCCAGTAGTTATGTATGTCTTCCTGATATTCTGGATGGTTGACATCTGTCAGGAGGGTCACAGCCTAAGATCAGATCTCTATAGGAGACATACAGCACAAATGAATTGGTGTTCTTGTAGCGCACCAGGGAAACCAAGTGGCCAGGACCAGGGAGGTGATTAAGATGCATGGCCCATCTGGGACAGTGCACTTGCCAAGGACCTGGCCACCTGAGCTGCTCAGACCTGGGAAGGGCACAAAATGCACGTCCAACCCACAGAGACTGAGCCAGAGCAGTGTCTGAGTGTCTCCTGTGAAGGTACAGGTCATCAGGGGCCTGAGACAGGGGCTCTGGGTGCAGCCGACCGGGGTATGGCAAAAGCCCTCTGAGAGGAAGTCGCCATTAACTCCACCATAGAACCACCAAAACTTACACAGGACTGGGGAAATAGACTCCTGGAGGCCACAAACAAAACCTTGTGGGCACCAGGACCCAGGAGAAAGGAGCAGTGGCCCCATAAGAAACTGGCCCAGACATGCCCATGAGTGTCCAGGAGTTTCCGGCAGAGGCGTGGGTTGGAGGTGGCCTGCTTCAGGGTTGGAGGCACTGAGTGCATCACTGCATGCATGGGGCCTTTTGAAGGAGGCCCCATTGTCTTCATTACCTCCACCATAGTTTGGCCTCAGGTCAAACAACAGGGATGGAACACAGCCCCTCCCATCAACAGAAAAATGGATTAAAGATTTATTGAGCATGAACCCGCCCATTAGAATAAGACCCAGTTTCCCCCTCAGTCAGTCTCTCCCATCAGGAAGCTTTCAAAAGCCTCTTATCCTTATCCATCAGAGGGCAGACAGAATGAAAACCACATATCACAGAAAACTAACCAAACTGATCACATGGACCACAGCCTTGTCTAGGTCAGTGAAACCATGTGCCACGCCATGTAGAGCCACCCAAGATGGATGGTTAATGGTGGACAGTTCTCACAAAACATGGTCCACTGGAGAAGAGAATGGCAAACCACTTCAGTATTCTTGCCTTGAAAACCCCATGAAGAGTATGAAAATGCAAAAGGGAACGACAGTGATAGATGAACTCTGCAGGTCAGTAGGTGCCCGATATATTACTAGAGAAATAGCTCCAGAAAGAATGAAGAGACAGAGCCAAAGCAAAAACAACACCCAGTTATGGATGTGATTGGTGATGGAAGTAAAGTTCGATGCTGTAAAGAGCAATATTGCATAGGAACCTGGAATGTTAAGTACATGAATCAAGGCAAATTTGAAGTAATCAAACAAAAGATGGCAAGAGTGAACATCGACATCGTTTTAGGAATCAGTGAACTAAAATGGACTGGAATGTGGAATTTAACTCAGATAACCATTATATCTACTACTGTGGGCAAGAATACCTTAGAAGAAATGGAGTAACCATCATAGTTAACAACAGAGTCCAAAATGCAGTACTTGGATGTAGTCTCAAAAATGACAGAATGATCTCTGTTCATTTCCAAGGCAAACCATTCAATATCATAGTAATTCAAGTGTATGCCCCCAACAGTAATGCTGAAGAAGCTGAGGTTGAACAGTACTATGAAGACCGATCAGACCTTCTAGAGCTAACACCCCCAAAAGTGGTCCACTTCATTTTAGTGGACTGGAATGCAAATGTAGGAAGTCAAGAGCTACCTGGAGTAACACGCAAATTTGGTCTTTGAGTACAAAACAGAGCAGGTCAAAGGGTAACAGAGTTTTGCTAAGAGAACACACTGGTCATAGCAAACACCCTCTTCCAACAACACAAGAAAAGACTACACATGGATATCATCAGATGGTCAGTACTGAAATCAGATTGATCATATACTTTGCAGCCAAAGATGCAGAAGTTCTTTACAGTCAGCAAAAACAATACTGGGAGCTGTCTGTGTCTCAAATAAAGAACTCCTTATTGCCTAATTCAGACTAAAATTGAAGGAAGTAGGGAAACCCACCAGACCATTCAGGTATGACCTAAATCAAATCCCTTATGATTATACAGTGGAAGTAACAAATAGATTCAAGGGATTAGATTTGATAGAGTGCCTAAAGAACTATGGAAGGAGGTTTGTGACAGGAGACAGGGATCAAGGCCATCCCCAAGAAAAAGAAATGCAAAAAGGCAAAATGGTTGTAAGAGGAGGCCTTACAAATAGCCGAGAAAGAAGAGAGTGAAAGGCAAAGGAGAAAAAGATGGATATATCCATTTGAATGCAGAGTTCCAAAGAATAGCAAGGAGAGATAAGAAAGCCTTCCTCAGTGATCAATGCAAAGAAAGAGAGGAAAACAAAAGAATGGAAAAGACTAGATATCTCTTCAAGAAAATTAAGGATATCAAGGGAATATTTCATGCAAAGCTGAGCAAAATAAGGACAAAAATGCTTGGACCTAACAGAAGCAGAAGGTATTAAGAAGGGGTGGCAAGAATATGCAGAAGAAATATGCAAAAAAGGTCTTAATGACTCAGATAACCAGGATGGTGTGATCACTTAACTAGAGCTAGACATCCTGGAATGTGAAGTCAAGTGGGCCTTAGGAAGCATCACTACGAACAAAGCTAGTGGAGGTGAGGGAATTCCACTTGAGCTACTTCAAATCCTAAAAGGTGATGCTGTAAAAGTGCTGCACTCAATATGCCAGCAAATTTGGAAAACTCAGCAGTGGCCAAAGGACTGGAAAAGGTCAGAGTTCATTCCAATCCCAAAGAAAGGCAATGCCAGAGAATGCTTAAACTACTGCACAATTGCACTCATCTTACATGCTAGGAATGCTCAATATTCTTACAGCCAGGCTTCAACAGTCCAAGAACCATGAACTTCCAGATGTTCAAGCTGGGTTTGGAAAAGGCAGAGGATCTAAATGAAAGATCAAATTCCAACATCCATTGGATCATTGAAAAAGCAAGAGAGTTCCAATAAAATATCTACTTTTGCTTTACTGACTACACCAAAGCTTTGACTGTGTAATTCACAATAAACTGTGGAAAATTCTTAAAGAGATGGGAATACCAGACCACCTGACCTGCCTCCTGAGAAATCTGTATGCAGGTCAGGAAGCAACAGTTAGAACTGGACATGGAACAACAGACTGGTTCCAAATTGGGAAAGGAGTACATCAAGGCTGTATATTGTCACCCTGCTTATTTAACTTATATGCAGAGTACATCATGGGGAATGCTGGGCTGGATGAAGCACAAGCTGGAATTAAGATTGCTGAGAGAAATATTAATAACCTCAGATATGCAGATGACACCACCCTTATGGCAGAAAATGAAGAACTAGAGCCTCTTGATGAAAGCGAAAGAGGAGAGTGAAAAAGTTGGCTTAAAATTCATCATTCAGAAAACTAAGATCATGGTATCCATTCCCACAGCTTCATGGCAAATAGATGGGGAAACAAAGGAATCAGATAGAGACTTTAGTTTTTGGGCTCCAAATCACTGCAAATAGTGACTGCAGCCATAAAATTAAAAGATGCTTTCTCCTTGGAAGAAAAGTTATGACCAAACTAGACATCATATTAAAAAGCAGAGACATTACTTTCCCACAAAGGTCCATCTAGTCAAAGCTAGATTTTTTCCAGTAGTCACATATGGATGTGAGAGTTAGACTATAAAGAGAGCTGAGTGCCAAAGAACTGATATTTTTGATCTGTGGTGTTGGAAAAGACTCTTGAGTGTCCCTTGGACTGCAGGAAGTTCCAACTAGTCAATCCTAAAGGAAAATAGTCCTGAATAGTCATTGGAAGGACTGATGCTGAAGCTGAAACTCCAATACTTTGGCCACCTGATGGGAAGAACCGACTAATTGGAAAAGACCCTGATACTGGGAAAGATTGAAGGCAGGAGGAGAAGGGGACAACAGAGGATGAGATTGTTGGATGGTGTCACTGATGTGATGGACATGAGTTTGAGTAGGCTCCGGGTGTTGTTGCTGGACAGGGAGGCCTGGTGTACTGCAGTCCATGGGATCACAAACATTTGGACACAACTGAACGACTGAACTTAACTGATGGATGTATGTGAAAGCTGGACCAAAAAGAAGGCTGAGCACCGAATAGATGCTTTTGAATTGTGTTGCTAGAGAAGACTCTTGAGTGTCCTTTGGAAAAAACTAGTCAATTCTAAAGGAAATAAACCTGAATATTATTTGGGAGCATGATTTTGAAACGGAAGCTCCATATCTTGGCCACCTGATGTGAAGAACCAACTCATGGCAAAAGAACCTGATTCTGGGAAAGATTGAAGGCAAAAGAAGGAGAGGGTGGTAGAGAATGAGATAGATAGCATCATTGCTCAATGGTCATGAATTTAAGGAAACCTTGGGAAATAATGAACGACAGGCTAGCCTGTGTATTGCAGTCCATGGGGTCACAAATAGTTAGACATATCTTAGTTACTGAAAAACAACAGCAACAAAAGTGCACATGTGCTGAGCTATTTATGTTAGCCACTTTAATTTATAGTCTAAATCATTGGAAAATAATTTTAATATAAAAATAGTCACCTCCTCTCCAGTACTTAAGTATAGCCTTTGTTATAGTTACAAGACTTTTACATACCCATTAAAAAAAGTAACACTAAAGTTTTCTAGAGCCAAACATTTTTAATTGAAAAAGGTACATTGTATGGTACTAGTATTGATATCAACTTCTCAATCACCATCCATCAGGCCTCCTCAAAATCATAGATCTTCATTACAAAAACTTAAAACTTTTTTTTTTGCTTCTTAAAACAAAACAAGCAATAAACAGAGACAATCAAAAAAACTGAGAATGACTTGTTAAAAACAAGCACCAGCATGAATTAGCAAATTTGTCTATGCTGCATAAGTATTAATTAGTTGTAAAATACTCATCAGATATTTTTATCATTTACAGGAACATGTTGCAGACAGA
Source organism: Capra hircus (assembly GCF_001704415.2). Taxonomy (NCBI): domain Eukaryota; kingdom Metazoa; phylum Chordata; class Mammalia; order Artiodactyla; family Bovidae; genus Capra; species Capra hircus. The sequence goes on from NC_030809.1 coordinate 79,477,994, forward strand.
AGTGTCTGAAGCTTGATTACAAAAGATAAACATTCACACACATTAGAATTTCTTTCTAATTCAAGTGTTATATGAGTTTCCTGACTCAAGGTGAGAAAGTTTATACAGCACGTAGTCTAAAAATTGATTCAAGAAGTTTAGATATACATCTTCAATAAATCTAAAATGCTATAGCATATTATGGCAGTATCATTCATTATGAAGAATTGTCATTTGGGGGAAGTTATAAATATCTTTATAGATTTGATCAACATATAATCATAAATATAGTACATTTTGTTTTGTGTTTCTCTATTATACATGCATTCATAAATATCTAACTATGCATTTGCCCATGACTATGCTAGACTGTGACTACTTAAAAGTAGTAATTCATTTTTAATTGGCTGAATGAATCTAGTATTCATTTTCATATTTCTTCATTTCTTGAGCAGTGTCTAGCACATCATCAGTATGTATGGCTAGTCAATCAATATGTTTGTGTTTGACAAAATGAATGAATGAATGTATGAAGGCATGGAGGATGCATGGCTGAACTCATGTTAATACACATATATGTGTCATATCCCATTCTATGAAGACTGTATAGTTCCATTCATAAGAACGTGCCTGTAGCTAGTTATCAGTCGCTTCTCACTGAAGGGAATAATATCCCACTATGAGAGCCACTTAGCATTTAACAGTTACAGTAACAGGCAAATCATTTATTCCCTTCTTCCTTCCTCCTTCGCTCTCTCCTTCCCTTCTTTCTTTTCTCCGTTCCTTCAGCTATTCATTAATTTTTCCTTTTATAAAATTAGATTGTCACATTTTAGTAGCTTGGACATGTAACATTTTTACTTATTCAATTTGTAAATTGTGTGACACTTCTATTCTTGTCCCAAGTTGCAGCCAATTAAGAAATATTCATTTTCTCCCCATGACAAAAATTCTAAATGGGCAAACTGACATGGAAACCTTACATAAAAATTGAACAAGTATGTAATTAAATGTAATTTCATTTAATTGATTCATTTAAATAATTGTCTAAAAGTGCTGGCATGGTGTGACACAAATGACATGTGTGAGTTTTGGAATTAGACAGAGCTGTGTTGTAATCTAATCTACCCTCCTCACGAAGGATGTATCTTCTAGTAATTCATCCACTTCAGTTTGTTCGTTTATAAAAAAGGGGAGAGTAATACCACCACTTTTGTTGCACATTTCCCACACATCTAGCCTCTAATGCTTCAACTTTGTTTTCCCCTTAAATCCACTTCCTTTCTTATTTTATGTTTTATTTTCTACTGTATGTTTTCTTTTTACTACCTCGATTTTTCTTCTTCTTCCCTCTTTCCTTTGTTCCATTTTTTCTCTCCTTCTTTCTCTCATTCTTTTAGATTTTCTTTTTGCAAGGCAATTTGATATTATAAAAGTAAAAAAAAATCTGGTTTCCTGAAAACTTAAATGATACAATGCAGATAAAATTTACACATTATCTAAGATAATTTAATTCAAGTGATAAATAATATTATGAATACTAAATTTAAAAATTATATATGACACATCAGTATAAATATAATTTTTATTTTTCTGCCCAAAGGAAAAATGTTAGGCTAAAATTTCTGTATACCTTTAACAAAGTGGTTTTCTTTTGCTAGTCTTCCAGTGTGAAAAAGCAGAAAATATTTTCTTAACTGATGATAATATGACAAATTTTTCATTTTTTTTTTTTACTCTTTAATCAATGTAGCTGGTTAATCTATATTCATCTAATCCTTTTCTTGAAATTGTATAGGGTTAGTTTGGAATTATTAAGTACTAGGTTGGAAGTTTATTAATTTTTTTTCCACTTGTTCCATGGCTTTCCAAGTGGAGCTAGTGGTAAAGAACCTGCCTGCCAATGCAGGTAGATGTAAGAGATGTGGGTTTAATCCCTGGGTTAGGAAGATCCCCTGGAGAAGGACATGGCAACCCCCTCCAGTACTCTTGCCTGAAGAATCCCATGGAGCCTTGTGGACTACAGTTTCATAAGATCACAAAGAGCTGGACATGACTGAAGCAACAGCATGCATGCATGCTGGATGGAACTTGAGCAGGAAATGAACTTTTACTGTAAAAAGCATCTGAAATTTTTGCTTTTTCATAGCAGTAAAATCTGGGAAATGCAGTCAAATAAGAGAGAGAAAAATAATTTGGATTGTTAAATCCAATTAAACTACACCAATTAAACTACTATGGAGTTTACATGGACACACAGGGACATCACTAGATGGTTAACACCAAAAACAGATTGATTATATTCTTTGCAGCCAAAGATGGAGAAGCTCTATACAGTCAGCAAAAAGAAGACTGGGAGTTGACTGTGGCTCAGATCATGAACTCCTTATTGCCAAATTCAGACTTAAATTGAAGAAAGTAGGGAAAACCACCAGACCATTCAGGTATGACCTAAGTCAAATTCCTTATGATTATACAGTGGAAGTCAGAAATAGATATAGGGGACTAGATCTGATAGACAGAGTGCCTGATGAACTATGAATGGAGATTTGGGACTTTGTACAGGAGACAGGGATCAAGACCATCCCCATGGAAAAGAAATGCAAAAAAAAAATAAAATGGATGTCTGAGGAAGCCTTACAAATAGCTGTGAAAAGAAGAGAAGTGAAAAGCAAAGGACAAAAGGGAAGATATAGGCATCTGAATGCAGAGTTCCAAAGAACAGCAAGGAAAGATAAAGAAAGCCTTCCTCAGCGATCAATGCAAAGAAAGAGGAAAACAACAGAACGGGGAAGACTAGAGATCTCTTCAACAAAATTAGAGATACCAAGGAAACATTTCATACAAAGATGGGCTCAGTAAAGGACAAAAATGGTATGGACCTAACAGAAGCAGAAGATATTAAGAAGAGGAGGCAAGAATACATAGAAGAACTGTACAAAAAAGATCTTCACAACCAAGATAATCACGATGGTGTGATCACTCACCTAGAGCCAGATATCTTGGAATGTGAACTCAAGTGGGCCTTAGAAAGCATCACTACGAACAAAGCTAGTGGAGGTGAGGGAATTCCAGTTGAGCTATTTAAATTCCTGAAAGATGATGCTGTAAAAGTGCTGTACTCAATATGCCAGCAAATATGGAAAACTCAGCAGTGGCCACAGGACTGGAAAAGGTCAGTTTTCATTCCAATCCCAAAGAAAGGCAATGCCAAAGAATGCTCAAACTACACACAATTGCACTCATCTCACACACTAGTAAAATGCTCAAAATTCTCCAAGCCAGGCTTCAGCAATATGTGAACCATGAACTTCCAGATGTTCAAGCTGGTTTTAGAAAAGGCAGAGGAACCAGAGATCAAATTGCCAACATCCACTGGATCATGGAAAAAGCAAGAGAGTTCCAGAAAAACATCTATTTCTGCTTTATTCACTATGCCAAAGCCTTTGACTGTGTGGATCACAATAAACTGTGGAAAATTCTGAAAGAGATGGGAATACCAGACCACTTGACCACCTGACCTGTCCCTTGAGAAACCTATATGCAGGTCAGGAAGCAACAGGTAGAACTGGACATGGAACAACATGTTGGGAGCCAGCGTGAGGAACTCCACCCATGGCAAAGGTCATGAGGAAGGAAGCTTGGCATACGCAAAGGCGTGATCAAGCCTCAGGAAACCCCCTGTTCCCGAGCATCTACCCCCAAAACCAGAGTACTTTACGGGGAGCTCTCCCCCGTAACCATTTCTTTCAGAGAAGGAGTTAACTTGCAGCTCCAGTTAATAAAAATTCCTGGGCATGATGAGTGTTTCAACTTACGAACACTGAAGGTTCTCTGGCCTGCCTGATCAGGCTCGTCCGGCCGCATGTGACTGTTTACAGCCTCCCAACTGTGAGAGGCACGGGATGTTTTAAAACTTTCTAAAAACAGACTCTTTTGAGAAGTTAGAAGATCATTAGTATAGTATTAGTAGGATGATTAGGAATTATATTGGTGAAGGGTTTTTTCATTTGTCCTGCCAATAATTACTACTAATTCCCTGCCCTGGGTGTGACAAGGATGTCTCAAGTCAAACCTCTCTGCTGACAGACTAGCTTGTGTGACAACCTCTCAACCATAAACAGCACAGAGAGTTTGGAGTATTAGCATAGGGCTTTTTTCATTGATGAGTCAATGATTGCCATCAGGCCTCCATATCCTTAGGCACCTGGGAATATATTAATCAATGTATTTGGAATATAGAAAAGGAAATATAGTAGTTTTTTGGTGTTAGCAATACTAAACTTTTTGAGTTAATGAATTTTCTCTTTTATTATAGACCACTGTACTTTGTTATAAATCACTATGCTATGTAAAAATGTAACTTTATCAGTATCTTAAAACAAAATAGATCTTAAGGGGAACATTGGTGAAGGGTTTACATTTGTTGAGCCAATATTTGCTTCTAAATCTCCATATTCCTGCCCTTATAATGAATATTACTAGCATATAGGAGAAATAAGTATTAACCTTTAAGATTAATCATGTTAAACCTTAGGTTAAGTAAATTCCTTTCTTGATTGTAACTCACTACACCCTCACCCTATAGGAATGCAACTTTATTTGGAGGGTGGTGCCTGATTTAAGAAAAAATCACCCCTGGAAAAATAAGTTTTCTGCTTAACTGACCGGTATCAGAAAGGGCCATAAAATGTCAGCAGACCTCATGGCCAAAAGATGATAAAACTCATAACACCTTTGTATAATTTTATATGAAGCACCTGATTGTGACAAGGGTCAGGTCTGCTGACCCCCGAGTGACTCTGTATTCATCCCTATGTATAACAAAAAGGTATATAAACAAACCTGAAAAATAAAGAAATCGGATCAGTTTCTGGAAAGACTGACTCCCCCGTGTCATTTCTGTCTCGCTCCCCATTTTCCTGGCTGAATTCCCATCTGAAATGTGGGTACTCACCAAGCCTGCTAATTCTGCCTGGGCTTCTGAGATCGGACTGGGGAGGCCTCAGTGCCTCCTCTCCTTTGGGAGAATGGAAAGACGCCTGTGGCCTACATAGGTGGTGATTGGTATTCCATGTAAACCAGTTGTTCAGCCTCTTTTTTCCACTAATTCTCCTACTACACTATCTGTTTCTAATCTTCCTCTATATCTGTAATTAAATAAGCTTTTTCCAGGACGCCGACTCCATCCCCACTTCGAATCACCCTGGATCCACCAGGGCTGGACCCCGGCAACAACAGATTGGTTCCAAATAAGGAACTAAATGGCCTCTTGATGAAAGTGAAAGAGGAGAGGGAAAAAGTTGGCTAAAGCTCAACATTCAGAAAACTAAGATCATGGCATCTGGACCCATCACTTCATGGGATATAGATGGGGAAACAGTGGAAACAGTGTCAGACTTTATTTTGGGGGCTCCAAAATCACTGCAGATGGCAATTGTAGCCATGAAATGAAAAGACGCTTACTCCTTGGAAGGAAAGTTATGACCAACCTAGATAACATATTGAAAAGCAGAGATGTTGCTTTGACAACAAAGGTCCATCTAGTCAAGGCTATGGTTTTTCCAGTGGTCATGTATAGATGTGAAAGTCGGACTATAAAGAAAGCTAAGCACTGAAGTATTGATGCTTTTGAACTGTAGTGTTGGAGAAGACTCTTGAGAGTCCCTTGGACTGCAAGGAGATCCAACCAGTTCATCCTAAAGGAAGATCAGTCCTGGATGTTTGTTGGAAGGACTGATGCTGAAGCTGAAACTCCAATACTTTGGCCACCTCATGCGAAGAGTTGACTCATTGGAAAACATCCTGATGCTGGGAGGGACTGGGGGCAGGAGGAGAAGGGCACGACAGAGGATGAGATGGCTGGATGGCATCACCGACTTGATGGACATGAGTTTAGGTGAACTCCGAAAGTTGGTGATGGACAAGGAGGCATGCTGGATTCATGGGGTCACAAAGAGTCAGACATGACTAAGAGACTGAACTGAACTGAAGGATTATATTAAAGGCCATGAACATGTTCCAGAATCAAGGGAAAATAATGTGACTCCATCAAGGCCTCATAACAACAGTTGTCCCATATAGAACTCTGTAATGATTGTTCTCTGTTAGGCAGTGCCACCTATACTCTCAAAGCACAAACTGACTTTGAATTTTTATAGAAAAACGTGGTACCTGCGTTTTTTTTTTTTTCTTCCCCCATGACATGACTAACATGGCGAAAACTAGAACAAGCTGTAACTTGTTACCTGGAGTAATAGATAGATATTGATATGACAGATTTTCCTGGCCTTTACTCTTCCAAACGACATGCACATATCATGTTTTGAGCTTTGACAATATGCCAAGGGGCAGAAAACAAATAAGGGACGTGAGGTGGTGACCTGACTCTTGAAATGTGGACAATGTAGGTTGCTAAACTGAATTGCTCAAAAGCCCTGCCGAAACAATGTGATCTGTTTGAAATCTCTTCTGACAACTTCCTTGGGCTCATCTCAAATATTCTGTATGGGGCCACTGGGTCGCTGGTCCACATGGAGGGGTGTTGCCCAGTCTGACAGCAGAGCTGGAGAAGACTAAACCCTGTCCTCTCCCTTCAGCAAAGCCAGCAGTTTGAGAAACCAGGGCCTTATTTAGTTGTTGTAATGTAGGAGAATGATTCCTACCTTTTAAAAATGTGTGACAGAAATAGAAATCATTATCTCTTTCCCTTGAACTCCAACAAAGGTTTCTCTAGGACCTGTACATTTCCTTATGTTTTCTAGATCCTCACCCTAAGGACCTAGAAAACAATGTGAAACTTTTCAGCAAATAATTAGATGGAACAATCACAAAGCCAAAGAAAACGACAAAATGCCTAATTTTCAGATCATTCTCTTAATGAATTCCCTTCGGTACTTGTATATTCATTTTGCATCCTTCTGCATTTTTAAAATCTATTTTGCAAATGTTTCGAAAGCTAGTTCCTGTGTATTTTCTGCGGTGTTCAAGGGTGGACCTGCTGCCCTACCCTTCTCTCTTGTCCCTCATGGGACTCGAGCTGGACTTTATTTATGTAGTTCCCTTTTTAGTCACTATTGCTGTTACTATCATAGCACTTCTAATTATTTTTATGCCATGTTTTGCTTATTTTTAATAATGAGCACTTTTTAAGAGCATCACACTTTATTTTTTGCCTCCAAACTCCCTAAAGTCCAAATTATGCCAAGCTCTGATCATTTTATGATCTGTTTCAGCAGTTTTACAATTCTATTTTTTAAAAGTATTTACTGTGTTGAAAACAATATTCTGTTTTTTAAATTGGTATTACATTTTTTAATCCTTAAAATAACTTTAGTAAGTATAGGATCAGTATTTCCGTATTAAGATGACAAATGAGTCAAAAGAAGAAAAGTGAAACCAACAAAATAAACTGCCATCTTGATATACAAGGTCTTCTATCTCTTGGCTCTTTTTTGTGCCCTGTTTACCAACAAATCACTTCTAAAATGTCATGTTTTTAATTGAATAATTGTCTTCCTATCCTTTGTAAATTGGGATTCATTTTAAAATCTGGTGTTTAAACGCATTGCTTCTTATTCTAGCGGAGTACCATGTCATCACCTGACATCAGGAGGCGAAGAAGGTGACAGAAAATGAAATGGTTGGATGGCATCATCAGCTCAATGGACATGAGTCTGAGCAAACTCTAGGAAATAATGCAGGGCAGGGAGGCCTGGCTTGCTGCAATCCATGGGGTCACAAAGAGTTGCATACAACTGAGCAACTGAACAACTGTGTCATCAAAACCTTTAGAAAATACTCACATGATTGAGAAAATCTGTATGTCAAATGTTATTAGTGTTCCTCTACTGCTTATGAATGCACTTCAAATTTCAGCTAGACAGCCTATGTGCCTCAGAACTATTTCAGTGTATGACGTCATTGCCCAGCACTCCTCCAGAAGCACCGCTTATCTTACACCGCTCACATCCCCAGAGTCCCTGCCACATTCTTTCCTGCCTCATCTCTTTGCTCAGATAGCTTAGAGTCCTTGAAGGGCATGGGCTATACCTTACTTTCGTCTCTTTCATTCTTTTCTTTTTTTCTTTCTTTTTTGACAGGAGGAAATATCAGAGTAAAAACAACAAACAAAAAGCAAGGAGAAGAGAGAACAAAAATGAGTACAATTAAGTTCTAAGAAGTTAAGATAGGTAAATTAAGCCTATTTGGTTTCTTTTGTAGACAGATATTTAACCTCAGTTCTAGAACACTCAGGAAACAGTGTTATAATAAACAGTGGTATAATAGTTTTAGAAGAAATGATAGAGATGAAAAGGAGAACCGAAAATCATGATGAATCAATCTTTTCTTCTGACTCTTACAATTTTCGAAAATGTATCAAGGAAGTAAGATGTGGTATAACATGATGACAGGAAGTTGCTCATATCATATGCTGTCAGATCTCATAATACAATACAGGCACCAGGACAATATATTTTAGCAACATTAGTTAACACATATTACACACAGAATGCATGCTAGCTGTGTAGCAAATAGATACTTCAAATACAACTTCTTACTGGAAGAAATTTACAATCTGCCAGAGAGAAACAGACATCTACATTTAGAGGGGCAGGAAGTAGAACAGGCAGCATTCCCAAGTCAGTTTCAAAGAAATATGTTCCATGTCCAAAGACCAAAGAAAGATGAGAAGTCAATTTAATTCTAACCATAAAATATGGACTATCATAATATGAAAAATGTAACCACACACATGCAGATGATCAGATAAAGGAGATAACTGCACAGAAAACCTTGTTTCTCAAGAAAAAGAGAGAGAGAGAGAGAGAGAGAGAGAGAGAGAGAGAGAGAGAGAGAGAGAGAGAGAAATGATGCCCAAATAAACCTAACCAAACCAAAACAAGCAAACAGAAACAAAGGGAAACAAGTAATAGATTGGGGAAAATGTTCATGCTCATAGCAGGTTGTTTTTAGCTTCTGTTGAAATGAAGAAGTAAAACATAAAAACTAACAGTGCTAAATTGTTTTTAACCACATGGAGAATTGGTCCTCCTATGGGCAAAAAGCAATAACATATTTTATGAGAAATGTCTTGAAATTCTGCCATACCATTATTTTCAAAACAGTGTGTACCTGAATTGATATGACTTCAAAGGCAGTGTAATATAAAAGTTAGACGTTTTTGGTTCTCCCTTTTTGGTTGACAAACAATGATTTTAAACTTGGCTTTTTCTTTTGAACAAGAATGTGAACTACACAGAAACTTATTTTTAGAAAGTAAATATTTCCCAAGTTCCACCAATAATAGTAATCATTCATCTTTCAGCTTCACTAGTCAAATATTTTAGTCTGTTTTGTTCACTGAAATAACCTTCAGTGCCTAGGTTGTTTTCTGGGATATCAGTTCAGTTCAGTTCAGCCGCTCAGTCGCGTCTGACTCTTTGCCACCCTGTGAATTGCAGCACGCCAGGCCTCTCTGTCCATCACCTACTCCCAGATTTTACCCAAACTCATGTCTATCAAGTCGGTGATGCCATCCAGCCATCTCATCCTCTGTTGTCCCCTTCTCCTCCTGCCCCCAATCCCTCCCAGCATCAGGGTCTTTTCCAATGAGTCAACTCTTCGTATGAGGTGGCCAAAGTATTGGAGTTTCAGCTTCAACATCAGTCCTTCCAAAGAACATCCAGGACTGATCTCCTTTAGGATGGACTGGATGGATCTCCTTGCAGTCCAAGGGACTCTCAAGTATCTTCTCCAACAACACAGTTCAAAAGCATAAATTCTTAGTTTTCTTCACAGTCCAACTCTCACATCCATACATGACCACTGGAAAAACCATAGCCTTGACTAAACGGACCTTTGTTGACAAAGTAATGTTTTTGCTTTTGAATATGCTGTCTAGGTTGGTCATAACTTTCCTTCCAAGGAATAAGTGTCTTTTAATTTCATGGCTGCAATCACCATCTGCAGTGATTTTGCCGCCCCCGAAAATAAAGTCTGACACTGTTTCCACTGTTTCCCCTGTTTCCCCATCTATTTCCCATGAAGTGATGGGACCAGATGCCATGATCTTCATTTTCTGAATGTTGAGCTTTAAGTCAACTTTTTCACTCTCCTCTTTCACTTTCATCAAGAGGCTTTTTAGTTCCTCTTCACTTTCTGCCATAAGGGTGGTGTCATCTGCATATCTGAGGTTATTGATATTTCTCCCAGCAATCTTAATTCCAGCTTGTGTTTCTTCCAGCCCAGCGTTTCTCATGATGTACTCTGCATATAAGTTAAATAAGGAGGGTGACAATATACAGCCTTGACGTACTCCTTTTGCTATTTGGAACCAGTCTGTTGATCCATGTCCAGTTCTGGGATATAGTAAGTGTTTAATACAAATTTGTTGATGAATTAATATAGCAAAAAAAGATAGCCAGTATTTTTGTTATTTAAAAAGGCAAGATGGAGAGAAATCAAGGGACGGACACTTGGGATTCTAGTTCTTATAGACTGTGGCTCTCCTAAGCTAGGTGTTCATAATAAGAAATAGATGGAAAAGTTAGGCACCAGTAAGCTACATATATGCCCTGATAAATTCTGGTATATTAAAGTGTCAAGAAATAGATTATAAAATCACAAAGAAAAATTAAACACAAATATTTAATTATGACCCTGCTGAAGGGTCTGAATAGAACAAAAAGGCAGGAGAAGGGGAGGTTTGCTTTCTCTGTTTGAGCTGGGGCATCCATCATCTCCTGCCCTTGCATATCCATGCTCCTGATTTTTGGTTCTTTGGGCTTGGACTGGATTAATTCCCAGGTTCTTAGGCCTTCAGATTTGGACTTATTTATACCACCAGATTTCTCTGTTCTCCAGCTTACAGACAGTAGATCCTGGGATTCTTGGCCTCCATAACTGGATTAGTCAATTCCTATAATAAATGTCTCTCTCTCCATGTACATATACATCAATATATAACATATGTAATGTATGATATTTATCTATTACTTCTTTCTTTTTCTGGTGAACCCTGAATATTTAATTTTTCTCTTAAAAACGCTCAGTTATGTCTAAGTCAACTAATATTTACTATTCATATGCAAAGAGTAATCTTGACTTGAGATCAATGAAATGAGAAGATTGAAGTGGAAAAAGGCATGAGAGACATTTGTGTGAGCTATGTAAGCAAAGACGTTTAGGTGTGGAATGGTCCCATGGCTATGTGGCAAGGTTGTTATATGTACCTGTGTCTGCAGTGATAGAAGTGGGGTAGCTACTAGAGGGTGAAATGTGCTGTGGGTGTTGCTGGGAGATAGTCCTGTGGAGGCTGGCCTATGCTTTAAAAATAACTTCAAGTCAATATAAATAAAATTCTGATCCTAGGGAGAAATTTAAGAAGAAGGAAGACATAGTTAACTTGCTATTGAGTTCACAGATTTAATAATTTCTGCATCTCACAGCAAAAATTGTTTAACAATACATTGCTTTTAAAATAATACCTATTCATTTTTTTAAAATTTGGCTTTAACATTGTTCAATATATATACTTTAATTAATGTCAAAAGTCTCTCTAAATAAACCTTAAAAAAAGCATTAGATTTTCATTTTTTTCCTAGGCTTTTCTTTGGGGTTTTCTTTTTCTTTACACATAGTAATAAGTGAAAATAGCCATTAAGAAACAAAAGTGAAGGCTTTCAAAGAACAAATCTATTTCTTAAATTGAAAGACAAGGTAATAAAATTTCTATGTATAAAAAACTGTCAACCTCATAGATCTGAATGCTTTACAGATTTTCCAGAAAAGTATAACTTCTATACAATTAAAAGCTTTCCTTCTACAAAATAATAATAATAATGTAGTACCAATAAAACTATTATCTTACCTCTTAAAGCAATTTCTGTTTCCTGTAAAGGCTTTTAAATGAAATAATATGTAGTGGCTTTTCATTAAAGATATATGACCACTACCAAATGAAATCTGAAGCTAAAATCTGTGCTTCCAAAAATTTCCCCTTATGAGGAAACTCACCACTAGAATGATGTCTGGAGGGCTTAATATTGTCTTAGATGAGAATTTTTATATGAGCACAGACAGTTTATACTAAATTTATTTTTATTTATTTACATTTTAGTACCAAATGAATTATAAATTACTTCAGTGTAACTAGGAAATTATCCATATTCTACAAATTTCACCTCTAGGAAAAATGAGTATAAAATATGAATCATCTATCCTTCATAGTTCCTTAACAATAGGCTTTAATAAATAGTGAAAGAATGATCATCTTGAATATTTACATTTTCTTTGTCATAAAAATATTTTTCCCTAGATCCCACTTCTCCTTGAAATTACCATGTTTTTCATTCATTTAATACACTGTCAAGGATTCAGAAAGGAATCTACATTTTTTTCTACTCTCTTTCCTTTCACTTTCCAATTTATAGTCTGTTTTCAACCAAATAGCACTTGCAAAACATCTCTCATAATGACCATCTACTTGCAAAATTCAGTAAATCACATAGAATTCTTAACCTCTTTGAAGTGTCTGGAGCTGACATTCTTGGACACACTCCGTTCCTTTGACTTGGAGGTACCTACTCTTTGACAAGCTCGCTCCACATTCTATTTCTTCTCATTTACATTTGTTGATTCTTCCATAACACAGTATAAAACACTGATGTCTCCTAGAATTCCATCCTTAATCCTCCAATCTTCTTTCTTATAAACGCACTCTTATGTCATGCAGAAAATATACCTCGCAATCTGGCCCACAAACATCTCATTAGTATTCTCCCCCTACCCATTATACCATATAGCTATGTTCTAATCTCAACAACCTTCACTTTTTATTTGCAGACCTAATCTCTGACTGTGCTATTCCTCTTTCAAGAAAGGTTTTCAGCCATTTCCCCCCATAAAATTACTAAACATTTTTTTTCAAAATACGGTTAAAATATCACTTCATCTGTTAAACCTTTCTCTCTCCCACTAGTCATCATTAACTGATCTCTGTTCAGCTGTTTTCCCACAAACCTTCAGTCATATTTCTTTTATAACAATTGTCAAATGGTATTTTAACTTTTGAAAATCCATTCATCTACCCAAAATGAATTTCATGTTCTTAAAAAATAAAAACCTTATTGGAGTTAATCAGCACAAAGAAAGCAGTACAGAATAAGAGTTTTAACCAGGGCATGGACTTTAGAACCAATGAGGTGTTTACTAAGCCAGTTTTAGCTGTTATTAATTCTTCTAATTATACACAGGGTCTCACTCATCATAGGTTATCAATACATATTTGGTGAATGGATTAATGAATGAATAACAGAATATCATCTCTTCTATGCTTCTTTTCATGGCTTAAATCATTTGAGGAATTCAGTAAGCATTACTGGTACCATAAAATAAATTTTAAAGTGTAGAAAATCACAACACAGACACAATTTCAATTAAGTCCAAAGCAGATAGAAATGAAGATACACAAATGTGTATCAGGTGTTTGTGCTGAACCTCTCCAATTAACATATATTTCCTGGCTGAGTTTATCAGAAGCTGATTATATCTTAAAAGATCCAGTGTCTCTGATGATACATAATAAGAGTGAAAAGTGAAGGAGAACATTAAAATGGGCTATTATGTCCACAAGAGATATTTAATCCAGTGCTGTACAAGGCATTTTTTAGATAGGTAATTTCCTGAGTCCTATTGATGGAGCAGGGGTGCTGAAAGGTCATGTATACTTTGCCTGAGAATTGTGAGAAAGGGACAAGACATACAAAGACTGGGCCCCAGAGCAGGTATTGCCTGGGTCCTTAAAATGAGGTACTGTAAGTACTTAGACCAATGTTTGGCCAAGGATCTCCTTGGATTTACTAACTCTTGAACTATCATCCACCATTTTTCACCTGAAATGTTGACTGACACCACCAACCTTTTGGTGTGGGATCCCTGAAGCTGAACTCCAGGGCTTTCTTCCACATGCCACTAAGTCATTTTTAACAGCAAACTCCTCAGCTCTGCCTCAGATCACTTTGGCTACACATTCTTTTCAGCATCCTATGGAATCCTCTAACTTTGGCATAAATCAGGTTCCAATGGCACTAGTGGTAAAGAATCTGACTGTCGATGCAGGAGACAAAGGAGATACAGGTTCAATTCCTGGGTCAGGAGGATCCCCTGGAGTAGGAAATGGCACTCCACTCCAATACTCTTGCCTGAAAAATCTCCGGGACAGGGGAGACAGGCGGCTATAGTCCACAGGGTCGCAAAAGTCAGTCTACAGACCACAGAGTCAGACAGGACTGAGCGACTGAGCACAATTTATGTTTCCGCTTTATCTCCTCAGCCCCTCCCCAATTCTACGGTTACCTTTCATTCTAGCTGTATTAATCCACTCATAGTTCCCTAGAGAGGCCACTAAGTCTCACATTCTTGTCTCTGTTTATGTTCATTTTTATTTTCAGGATGTTTTTCCCAATCTCACTCAACTACCTGAACTACATGGACAACAGGAGGTTGCCTTCTCTGTAAAGCCTTCCACGTATTCCTATCTCCCATTCTAAACAAATTGCTTGCGCTGTTTAAACTCCACCGCCCTCGTTTTTGGTTTTTTTTTTTTCCTTCTGTTCACACCTACACTATCATAGGTTAATTAGTTTCTTATGAATTTCTAAACCACCAATTAGTAAACTCTTTGATGTTCAGGATAAATTTCATTCACTTTCATTTGTCTAAGATTTAGCACACTTTTGGGGTCTTATCAATATTTGCTGAATAACTGGAGGAACTTAGGTGGAGGCAGGACAGAGGTAATACTAAAAAGGTATCTCGTCTCTGTCTTCAGTTGCACAAGGCGCTAAACCTGAGTATGAATGAAAAAGTGAATCAACGTTTTTGCATGGAAGTTTATATAGACTAACATTTAAAGGGATATTTCTGATTGCATTTTATGTAGGAATGAATATTTGTTTAACACATTCAAATATCTTCCAGAAAAAGAAAAAAATATTTTCCTATATGATTATTTTAATCACTTCCCAGTTTTTCAATTATTGTGTAAAAAAGAATATTTACTTGAATAACAAAATAGATGACTACGAAAAAAATTATAGAGTTTTGAAAATGAAACATCTGAATTTTAATACCATTGTGCCTTAAAACTACCACTAAGTACTCTGTTGCTGCTGCTGCTAAGTCACTTCACTTGTGTCCGACTCTGTGCGACCCCATAGAGGGCAGCCCACCAGGCTCCCCCATCCCTGGGATTCTCCAGGCAAGAACACTGGAGTGGGTTGCCATTTCCTTCTCCAATGCGTGAAAGTGAAGTTACTCAGTCATGTCCGACTCTTCGCAACCCCACGGACTGCAGCCTACCTGGCTCCTCCACCCATGGAATTTTCCAGGCAAGAATACTGGAGTGGGTTGCCCTTGCCTTCTCCTCTGAGACACTGCCATATGCTATCATTGGGGGTTGCCAATCAGGACTTCTGTTTACATGGAATATTTATTAAGGAGGATGTCAGATATGGTTCATCTCTAAAGCTCAATGCAAGATGCAAAAATAACTTGCATTGTTATAAAGGTTCATAGTTACCCAAAATGTGGTCCCTGAAATTTCTCAGAGGAAATAAATGTATTTGTTAAGAACCAAAACAATGTGTGTCATCACTGCTTGAAATAAAAAAGTTACTAAATAAAAGCCACTTTTCCAAATATAGCATCTAGTATAGTAAGAGTCTAGAAACACCTGCTCTGTGCTTGTCTAATTAAAAGCCACTATTCTAGCAAACATATTTTTATGAGACAATTCCACAAGTATTTTCATTCCCTCCATTATTTTTCTAGACACTAGCTGACCATGGTGCATACATGAGCAAAGCAAAGGTTAAGTATGTATGACACAGATGAACCCCAAGATTAAGTATACACTGTGAAATGCATGTGGATGTTCATGATTTAAACCAACGGACTGTGGCCTGAAATGATGTCACACAAAGCTTAGCGGTAAATGGAAGGTTAAACCTACTTGCATCTCGGCTCATTAAACGCAGTTAAAGTGCAAATCCCCTCATTCTGACAGTAGTGATCACAGGGGTTCTCTTTCTGGTCACAGCGCTGACTTTTAAACCCCACAGAGCATCTGCAGAATTTCAGTAAAATACAGCTAAATCAAGTGTCTGACTTTTTTTCCAAATATATTTCAAGTTTATTTCATACAGAGATATTAATAGTAGCATATTAACACAGTTTTTCTTAGGTATGCTCACTTCTTTCTCATATACAATCATCACAATCTACTCTGACAATGAGGGGAACAGAATGCAGTTTGAATCCTATGTGGGCATCATCCTTCTGGTTAAGCAGTGATAAAATTCAAAATAGAAGTCACATAAGAGGAATAGTCTTATTTTGAGTTTTCCACTCTGGATAATCAAGTGTTTGAAAAGAAAAAAATGTTAAGTTCCAGATTTTCTCAGGAGTAGAGAATCTGTAATACTTTCCAAAGATTTAGAAACCCAGATTCAATGTGATGTATTTCAAAAGAGACAAGGGCTTAATAGGTTTACATAATACAACACTCTAAATCTGACACAAATATCAAATAATACTATACTTTTGAAAAGACACCTTATGTACTTGGAAAAGAGTGGCCCTAAGTACCAAAGCATTTATAAATATGATTATGTCTGGGTTTCACATATCTAAATAAGGTCAATTAAATTAGAAGCATTTTTACAGGCATTTCCAAGTTCGAAGATGTCTGAATCTTTGAAATAGGTATGATGCTAAGGAGTGAATGATCTCTTCCTTATGAAATCAATAGTAAATTAATGAAGGGGAAAGTTCTGTAGTACATGAACAATGAGGAACAATACTTGATCAGAGATGTCCATGAAACATTCATTTAAAATATGTTACCCCAAGAATGGAGAACAATAGAGCAGAGATTCCATGCACATCTAAAGTCATATTATAAAATGTCCACAGTATTATAAAATACTCACAAACACACAGGTACATTTGTCTCTGGGTCCAGCTGGCATGTGCCTCCATTGTAACAGTAACCATCACATAGCTGGCAGCTAGAGGCAATCTTTCCATTAGTGCAGCTGCAGCAACAGAGAAAAAAAAAAAAAAACCCTCATTGTTATTGGCATGATTGTTGTTGAAAGCTCACACAAATTCTCTATAGATGAGGATATTCATCATAGAAGAGTAATGAAGCAGCTGGCTAAAAGGTTTACAAAAAGACTTGCTGGAGGCAAAGATTTTTTTTAACAGAATGATGACATAGAATTTTTCTTTTGGTAATTTTCAAATTTTCAACCCATTTGTTTACTATAAAACATAATATAGTTAGATACAGGTGTGAAAAATATACCTTGGGATCTGTCATTTACACTTTAGGGAGATATCAGTATCTTATTTCCTTTTCATCCTACTTGAGTTTGGTGACTTTTTTTGCTATTTATAAACCACATTATCAAATACTCTGGAAAGCAAATGCTTCAGCTCTCCCTTCTAAACTGAAAAGTCTGGTCCAAAGAATTATTATGAGTTTTAGACTCCACATTGTGCCTGTATGTATAGAACTATCCTGTAGTCACTTTTATACCACTGTTTATCCCTGAATATGTACAGTAATTAATGTCAAACTCTTTTTAATGCTAAAGGAAAAAAGGTAACAATTCACTGCAAAAATAAACAGTAACTTTATAGGAACGATATGCAATATGGCAACAAAGTAATGAGGTAGGCTTTCTTGGAAACATTTTGGAAATGATTCTAACTTACAGTACATTGCCTGTCTGAGATAAGAATAAAAAACTGTGCCTACTGCTACATGGAAAAGAAAAAGTATAACAAGAATAGAAGAAGTACAGAAATTTCTCACTTGTCATGTTGCATTTTTAAATAAATAAATACCATTAGACTGGACATTGAAAATTGTTGGGGGAACAGAGTAAAGTGCATTGACATTCCAAATTATTGAGGAAACCTCTTCCATGAGAAGTATGGTAACAGCGTTGGCCAACAGATCATGTCAATACTCTGGTTATGAGATGATGTCAGCACTAATTGCTATGAAGTAATCAATGGTATCACAATAAATCTGGACATAACCTCAATAAAAAAAAATCAGGCTGAAATATCATTGGCTGATCACTTTGCTTCTCTTCATGACAGACGTCTACTGCAGCACATCTATCAAAGGGTAATGCCCAAGGAGGTTGAGTGCTTAGGTGCTCAGTCATGTTCTACTCTTTGCGACCCCTTGGACTGTAGCACGCCAGTCTCCTCTGTTCATGGCGATTCTCTAGGCAAGAATACTGGAGAGGGTTGTCATGCCCTCTTCCAGGGATCTTCCCAACCCAGGGATCGAACCCATGTCTCCTGCATTGCAGGCAGATTCTTTATCGTGTGAGCCACAAGACAAGCCCAAGAACACTGGAGTGGGTAGCCTATCCCTTCTCCAGGAGATCTTTCTGACCCAAGGAATCAAACGGGGGTCTCTTGCATTGCAGGCCAATTCTTTACCAGCTGAACTACAAGGGAAACCCAAATGATAGGTTAGATATTTGCAATAATTGATTCACTATCTTATAGTTTATTTATTCTCTTAATATTTATTTGACCTAGTGTGAGTGGTAGGGTTGCTGGAAATGTACTGAACTGCTTATACTTTCCCAGGAATTTGATTTAAAGATTTTTTTTAAAAGAACATGGATTTAAATATCACAGTTCTTTTCAAGATGAACAGAAGCAGTGAGTCAATTATGTTCTAGATGGGAAAAGGAGATATATGAAAGTAGAAACAAATGTGGGCAAGAAGGCAATGGTTAAAGTTTCAAAGATTTAACAAAGAGTATCACATTCTTTATGATTTATAGAGGCATTTGAATATGGAAGCAAAGTGAGGCAAATACATTTTAATGGCATTGGTGTCTGATGTGTTCAATGGAACTGGGAGACTTTTCCTTGCTCTCCATGCCCAGCCTCCTTGAAAATCAAAGAACAGAAAGTTATAGTTTCATGTCCAATCAAAGGGATAACATCAAAGAGAAAAATTAGCTCATTATACATTAAAGAATTTTCCACAAAAAGATAACTATACACCAAACATCATCATTTAAAAGAGAAAATATTCTATATATTGATTGCATTTAAACTTCTGCTTCCAAGAGTTATAAAAGATGTTTCCCTGTTCTCCTTCTAAAGGTTTTCTTTGAATCCTAAACTTAAGACAGATATTTCAAATGTGAAATATAAGTTATCCAAATCATTGTAGGACATCAAATAGTACAGCTTATGTTTTAATGTAGTTTTCATTACAATTTAATTTCTTAGAATGTTACACAGATACACCCATGCATGCACCATTTATAATTAGCAGTTGTCCATTGATCAGAAAGAATTCTCATAACAATTTGACATCAGAGTGGTATAATTTAGGTTATTCAAAATTATGATCAAGCATTTCTTCATCAGTATTTACTAAGGAAGAGAGAAAAATACACAATTAGTTCTGTTTTAAAGCTTATACTCATTATATTTGACAGAGTATCTATTTTCTACTGTAGCTGACAGCTCATAGGCTTGGCATTAGGAACACATCAGTATTTGGAATCACAAATACACATGCAGCTTGAATTTTTCTCATTTAAATAAAAACTTTAATTTAACTCAGTTGTGATTTTTAGTATCAGTTCTTTACCCATGAAATAGAAATCCCAACATTCCTATAAGCTTTATTTAATGCTAGCATGACAAGTATCATAGAAATAAAAACAAACTTATCTAATGTCTCAAGATACACAAGGAGTCGTGTTTACATTGTCATATTCATGTTATTATAGCCTATTTGATAAATCAAATAGTATACTCCTATTTTTAAACTTTCACTATCTACTCACTGCTAGCAAATGTTATTTTTCCATTCTTACATATAGTTTTCCAAAAAGATATTTAAGTCAGGAACTGTAATGTGGAACCTCAAAAGTCTACTCAGGTTATGGGTTCCAGTGTTTCTAGGTTGGTTAAGCCAATATTGTCTGTACAGTAGGCAATAGTGAGGGCCCTTAGAATCCAATTCTTCCTTCCTCACATGGAACTGACCTGTGTGATGGAAACAGTATGTGTCTCTGCATGTGCTTCTCCAAGATAAACTGGGTTGGAAACTATGCCTCTCAGCTTCTCTTACACAATAGTCCACAATTTCCTGGGTGAATGAAATGGGGTTGTAAAGAATATTCTACAGGGCATTCCTGACATGGTACACTGGCCATAAAGAAAGATGTATGCTCACTAACTGAAATCAAGTTCTGCCATGCTCAAGTTTCATCACAAAGAACTGATGAATTTAATGAGCAAACATGATTTTGACAGTTTAAATAAAAATGTATTTTACTTTTATGTACTTATCAAAGGCATGTATTATAATTAGTCATATTTTTCAATGACTTTAGTTGAAAAATAATGTACTTTCAAATGACCCAATTTGAGGGCTTGAGGAAATGTCATTTATAATGATAACAGATCATACATAGATTAATTCTAAAATGAGAGTAAATAAAAAAGAAAAAAATACTGATGATGTCTGTAATAAAATTTTATTGGACTTTATTTGGCAGAGTAACAGAACTCAGGGCTGGCACCCTCGCAGAGGCCGTCTTAGTGGAAGCTGTGGCGTGAACATTTTAAGGTGTGCTTTTCTATCACTTATTCTCATTTATTATAGTCCTAGGGCAAATGACTGGAGAAGGAAATGGCAACCCACTCCAGTATTCTTGCCTGGAGAACCCCATGTATAGCGGAGCCTGGTGGGCTACAGTCCATGGGGTCAAAAAGAGTCGGACATGACTAACACACACACACAGGGCAAAGGATAGAGCTCAATCATTTATAAGCCCTTCTTTTAAAAGGTTGTGAAAAGAAGTTCAGAGTGAGAATTGGTCTCTAACCTCTGCGGCATAAATCTGTTTCATGACAGAAACTGAATGCCACTCTTTAGCTGCAAAGTTCTGTCTTCCATTCACTTGATCTCAAAGCCAAAGAGCAAAAGGCAGTGCAACAAAAATGTAATTGGATGTCTTAATCGTAGTGGCTTCCTAGGAAGCATCATTCCTTCTACTTATTTTTAACCATAATTTTCCAAGTCAGATAAAAAGATTAAATTTTGTTTCCATTTGACAGGTCTTTTGTTCCTTTCCCAGAGGATCACTTTGTAAAATCAGAAAGGCAAATAATCATTACTGATAATAATGATGAGACAAAAGTCCGAGCTATTCTAATTTAGAAATATTACGTAAGCTTTTTGAAGGTATGTTGCATTTCACTTGTGCTTGCTTACTATTAGGAATATTCTGTACAGGGAATGATCTGACCATATTATTGCACGATAAGTGTTCATGTTTTCCAGAAGTACATTAACACTTTTTGAATAAGTTTTGGTTTAATCAAAATGAATTGAACTCTCTTTGTAGGAAAAAAAAAAAAAAAGGAAAGAGATAATGGAACACTTGCCATATTGAATTTCTGATTCATGTTTATATTTGACGGAGAACAGCAAAATACTGTAAAGCAATTATCCTCCAATTAAAAACTTAATTAAAAAACAATAATTTACAATGTTCTCATTGTTTTTTGCCAGAATGTTAATGTCCTTTTGGGTTCAAATGCTTTTATAAATTAAGTTAGCTGTCTACTTACTTGCAAGATATATCTTCACTGTCTTTATTTATAATGCAATGTCCCCCATGGCACCTTATACATTTGTCAATTTCACATTTTGATCCTTCATAGCGTATTGGACAGACACATTCCACACTTCCATCATCTCCAATGGTACAGGATTCAGAATTCACACAGTAGTGATGACACACATCTAGAAAGAATGAACAACATAGAAATAAAATTGTGTTACAAAGTATTTTTCTTTCTTTCTTTTTTTTTTTTTCCCCACACTGGAATTTCTACAATCAGGGGTTCCTTGCAAGGGAAGCATAGAGTCTGCACCACCAGGGAAATCCTACACGATATTTTTCTTGAGTCACAATAAATGTTACCATTTTACTTAATATTTCAAAATGGTCAATGGATAAGTAGATTAATTTGCAAGAGCAACTTGTAATTACATGTAACCAGATTTCTTTAAGAATACCATTGATTCTTCTTTTGGCCTGAGTTTGCCATCATTTCATCTTGCTAAGAGTTATATTGATATATTATATCAATATAAGTTGTATTGATATAATAGATATAATATAATATTAGTTATATTGATATAATACTAACTGAAAAACTCTATTAGTCCTGAATTTTAAAATTTAAGTTCCCATGTTTCTTCAGCTTTCCTTCTAAGAAGCAATATTTCTGTTATTCTGGAATGAACATAAATCCTCAAGATTTCTTTATATGTCATCTATCTTTGTTCCTCCTTACATCTCTTTTCATCTGAAGAACAGAGTAAGTATGGGACTCTTACTCCTTCGATAGCCTCTGGTGGAGTGGAAAGAAGCCTCTCTCTACATGAGCCAGGAGACCCAGATTCAATATCAGGGTAAGGAAGATCCCCTGGAGGAGGATGACAACCCACTCCAGTATTCTTGCCTGGAGAATCCCATGGACAGAGGAGCCTGGTGGGCTACAGCCCATGGGGTCAGCAAAAGTCAGACATGACTTAGAGACTAAACCACCACCACCACCACATGAACCAGAACAGCCAGTGTTTCCAAACACCTGAGCAGGCAAGCAGATAGAAGATGTGCCTCTCATGGAGCCCCAGCAGAAACGTGGACTGGAAGACTAACAGATCCATCATGGGTAGAAAGTGATAACAGAAGTCTACGCCATTTCCTCCTCCCAGGTGAGAACCTGGAGTCTCGTCAGTCAGAGGGAAAACCTCCATGCAGTCTGAACCCTTTGCTTTGTAAGGTGTTTCCTACTGAGCACTTCAGACAATTTTTTCAACTACAAAGGAAGAATTCTTCAAATATTTCCATATCTCTTGAACATCAGTAATAAAAAGAGACCATTTACTAAGAACCATATTGACTTTGCAATTAGACATTTTGCCTCAGTCTTCTGAAAAACAAACAAGTCTATATGTATATTGACACATCAATATTTTTTAATTTATCACATTCACAATATTGAAATTTATAGTATTAATACAAGTAATCTTAAGCAGAAGAACTTACTGAATTGATCGCAGACCTAGTGTTTGAAGCTGCAATTTCCTTATAGTTATCTAATTGTGAAGCAATATTAGGTGTGATTAGATGAGGTAAAAATCACAATTTATAAACTTTAATCTGCTGTAAGATGACTGTTGTGGGTAAAAAAGGTAAAATATAATTTATAACTTTCATTCTTGTATATTTATCTAGCCTTTTATTAAATCAGACAGAAATTAACAGGCTTGCTTCATATTTATGGAAATTTATTTCAAGCATTCTTATGCTTGCTGTTGCATTATGCCAAGTACCCTCATTGAGATTCAAAGCTTAAGTTTATTACTAAGGGTCTTGGCTATGTTTAAGAAAAGAAGCACTTTCAAAGAATGAGAGACATAAAGATCTAAAAATTAAGTCAATGTTTATGTCTGTCCATTATGATGTCTATTTGTAGTTGTTCTAGGCTTGGCAGATAGATAATGTACACAACGCAAATTCTGTTTTTATTAATATTTGTGAAGAATGTACTAACAGTAGCCTATATAATCATCTAATACAATCTACTATGCAGAAATCTCTAAAGAGCAATTTTCGTTAGTCAGTTTGCTAGATACAACTTATTGACAGAGAACTCTTTTAATATTGTCTCTAATTGCTTTAAATTTCATCCATTGGTCCTGGTTCATTTTTTCTGATGGGATATAGAAAACAGCTGATGTATCTTTCCAAGATTTTCATAGTATGAGGTTTTTTCCACAATGGATAATTCATCAGATTCATGTAGGTGACTGACTTGCAAATGTAGATTCTGGTTTCTTTTCCTTTCATCCACTACCACTCCTGAATTCTAAATTCTAGATCAGATTTGAGGCCCGGGTGAAACCCATCAGATCAGATGAGTAAACAGAATTTGGGAACTAGGGAATGTAAGAAATGTGAAAATAATTTTACTGAGTAGCAAAGGGACTACATTGTCTAAGTTGTAAATAGATTTGATTTTATTGAAATAGCTTATTTCTTGACTAACTTTGGGAGCCCTAATTAGAATATAATTTTAACCTAACATTTTGAACCACATTGTTTTTAAAATCACTTCATTGAGAAGACTTAAGAAACTAGGAAAAGTTGAGTTAACATCCTGAGGGTTGATGATTGCACTATACCATACTGTAGCAAGTAACAGTCTGTTTGCACTTATCTTGCGCTTATTTAGCACTTTTGGGTGCTAAAGGTCAAAGTTAAAAACTTACCTACAGTTTACTAATTAAAAGTAATTGTGGATAATAAATTAAATCTGGTTTAGACTGAGAACATAAAGATGTGAGAATATACACAACTCATTAATATTCAAGGAAATACAAATTAATACATCAAAGAAATACCTTTGTACTTCCACCAAATTGATGACTAATGGCAAAAACTCTCATAGCACTAGTAGTGGGAATATAAATTGGTTCAGTTGATTTGGGAAATAATTGAAAGTATCAATTATATTAAATTTGAGCAGTTCCCTTGTGGCTCAGTGGTCAAGAATCTGCCTGCCAAGTAAGAGACACAGGTTTGATCCCTGGGTTGGGCAGATCCCGTGGAGAAGGAAATGGCCACCCACTCCAGTATTCTTGCCTGGGAAATCCCATGGACAGAGGAGCCTGGCAGGTTACAGTCCATGGGGTTGCAAAGAGTCAGATGCAATTTAGCAACTAAGCAACAATTAAATTTGAACATGCTGTGTGTGTGCTGTGTTCAGTTGCCTCTGACTCTTGGCGATCCTACGGACTGTGATCCGCCAGGCTCCTCTGTCCATGGGATTTTCCAGACAAGAATAATGGAGTGGGTTGCCCTGCCCTCCTCCATGGGATCTTTCCCAATCCAGGGATTGAACCCCCGTCTCCTGCATTGCAGGTGGAGTCTTTACTGCTGAGCCACCAGGGAAGCCTCAAATTTGAACATACCGACACTTTATGACCTAGCAGTTTTACTTTTAATACACTGTATATGCAAGAGAAAAGCATGCACATGTGCACAAAACATGTCCACAATACGCACAAAAACCTTTTTAGAAATAGGCAAAAGCTAAAAACTAATCTAAATATCCATTATAAGACGAATATATGGAAATAGATAAATGAAAACATTAGTTATAAGCAACAATATGCAAGAATCTCATGAAAATAATAGGAAAAAATGGACAGAAAATACATATAGTATGTTTTTATTTATGTAAAGTTCAAAAGACAAAACTAATCTGTGGTTTTAAGAGTCAAAAAGGAGTTATTTTGAAGAGAAAGGGATAGTGATGAAGAACATCAGGGAGCACTTGAGATAATAATAATGCTCATTCTTTACCTGAACATTGGTTTACACTGATGTGTACACCTGGGGATAATTTATTGAATTGTATACTTGTGATTTTAAACATTTCTATGTATATTATGCTTCTACAGAAAGATTTCTTTTTAAATCTAATGGCATATAAGCTACAATAAGAATATTTTATAAATTCTGTTTAGTTTGCTAACTAGGCTAACAGGTTTTCTCTTTACAGATAATATTTTTAAAAGGAATTCATAGTTTGTTTTTTATGTTTTAAAGGAAACTCTCCATTCTCTAATGTTTTTAATATATTTTGAAGCCCGTCAGCTGCACATTATTCAATGCTACTGACTGGCCTCAAGGCCTAAAAATGTAACCTAAAGAATGTAAAAAAAAAAAAAATGTTTGCTTAAGATAAAATTGTAAACAGGTATTAGAATATACAGTTAAATAATTATAAATTGCATACCGTTAAGCCATGCCATGTTTTCCCTCTGAATAAGGCAGAAATAATTTTAGACTCAGAACCCTTTCTCTACAGATATTCAAATGGAAGACATTTCATTTTTTCCCAGTTTATGTGTTTAGCACTCTATGCAAAATTGAAGTTTAAGGGCGGAGATTTGCTCACTGTATTCTAGCCTGGCCAGAGTTGCTTCCTAACATTTTCCTATGAAAGTTTTCTATCTCCCATTATTAGGCTTAAGATGCGGAGCATATTGAAGATGTTGAATTACATGTCTGCTGGGCTGTTCTCTGCCTCTGTTAGCATTGTAGGGCCCAACACTTTGAATGTACATTCTCTCCCTCCCTCCCACTTTCCTCCTTCCTCTTCCACTCTTCCTTGTGTTCTCCCCTTCTTCGAACCTCTCTCTTTCTTTCTTCCTCCCTCCCTCCCATTCTCTCTTTCTCCCTCCCTTCCTTTCTCTCTCTCTTAAAGTCTTCCCTATTTATTCAACTCCAACCCCAAGATTTCTGAATACAGGAGAAGGTAGATCTTACTTGATAGGAGACTTCAGCAAGTCATATTTAAATTATCACACAAGCATTGGGTACTTGTAAGTTGGAAGTCAAAATAATTCCTTCAAAAACTCTGTTATTTCAAGTTTAATCATAACATGATGTATGTAAGCCCAGGAAAAAGTTTAAAACATCTGATGGTGCTCTCTATTTCCAAATTGGGTGACTCAACCAAAGTTCATGTTCTCAGGAATTGTCTCAATATCATGATAGGAATGCATATTAAGTCTAAGAAAAGCTACCTAATTTCTCTCTCATTCTCTTTTCAGTCATAATCCACTTTGAATTACAAGCATCTGTGTAAAACTTGCAGAAATATACGTTGTATTTTTATCAGTGTCCCATCTCTGAAAGTGAAAGTCACTCAGTTTTGTCCAACTCTTTGCCTCCTCATGGACTATACAGTCCATGGAATTCTTTAGGCCAGAATACTGGAGTGGGTAGCCATTCCCTTCTCTAGGGGATCTTTCTGACTCAGGGATCGAACTCAGGTCTCCCTCATTGCAGATGGATTCTTGACCAGCTGAGCCACAAGGGAAGCCCAGGAATATTGGAGTGGGTAGTCTATCCCTTCTCCAGGAACCAAAGTGGAGTATCCTACATTGCGGGTGGATTCTTTATTAGCTGAACTAATAACAATAACTAGGAAGCCCCTATCTCTATATACTCTCAAATAATTACTACATGGTGTTCAGTCACTCAGTTGTGTCCAACTCTTTGTGCCCCCATGGACTGTAGACATTGAGGTTTCTCCGTCTATGGGATTTCCCGGGCAAGAATACTAGAGTGTGTTGCCATTTCCTCCTCCAGGGAATCTTCCCGACGCAGGGATCAAACCCCTGTCTCTTGTGTCTCATGCATTAGCAGGCAGGTTCTTTACCACTGGCACCACTCATATTTAAATTCTATCTCTTCAGTTATTTATTTGCTAAAAGGAATACTTCTTTAGCACTTCCCAATCCAGCAGAAATTTAACAAAGTATAAAGAAGAATATTATATGAGAAGGCTCCTATGGTATGCAATTGTTCACTTTCGTTCTAAAGAGTCTTTCTTGACAAGCTCAGAAACAGAGAGAGTTAAGCTGTAACTGGAAAAACAATTTTTTTTTTAAAATCCCAGACCACTGAAATTGCTTACCTTATACAGCTAATTACTTTAAACATCAAAAATACTTTAAAAACATTTTGAAAGTAATCTTTTTATAAGATAGATACTCATTTTCTTAACTAAAATATATTAGTATTTGTATTAATGATTCATTTATCATTCTGTCAATTATTTATTACAGAAGTTTCATAGTCTTCCCCATTTTTTTCATATTTCAGTTTTGATTAAGTGAAATGTTACTGATTATGAATCAGTAGACAAATCCAAATATAAAACTTAATTCCTCCCAAAGAATAAAAGAGTTGGGAATGTTGGTAGTTGGTTAACACAAAGGTGTACCACAAAGGGATCATCTTCTAGTTTCTGACAGATAGACACACATGCACTCACACACTCTCACACACATATATACCTTGCTTACAAAAACAACCATCTTTTATTCCTTCAAATTTTATGTTTAGCTTAATAATGATTGGAACTGAGAGAAAGTAAAAAAAAAAGTTTAACAAACTAAAAGAAGAAAGGCTCAAAGAAAATACAGCTGAGAAGAGATGTTTTGTTCAAGGGGATAAAATAGGGAAGGAGTTGAAGATTAAAGGTTGAAGATAAGAGTCTATGCAGATTAGCCTTTATGTATTTAACAGCAGCAGTCTGGAATTTATGGAAAGAAAAGCATGTGGGACAATATAATTGATCTAATTTTGAACACCATGTTGATAAAATGGAAGTGGTGATGTGTAATTGATTATTTACTGAGGATATGTGTGTGACTAAGTGTATATAGAGAGTTGTGAGTGGCGGATTCATGTTGATGTATGGCAAAACCAATACAATATTGTAAAGTAACCTCCAATTAAAATAAATAAATTTATATTAAAAAAAGAGAAAAATCCAGAAATACAAGACAGGACATTAGCTCTCAGAGAGTTGACAACCCAACTGTGAGTTTGAGTTCCGTTCAGTCACTCAGTCGTGTCACTCAGTCATTCAGTCGTCGAGTGAATGTCGACATTCTATGAATCAGTGAACTAAAATGGACTGGAATGGGTGAATTTAACTCAGACTCTTTGTGACCCCATGAATCACAGCACGCCAGGCCTCCCTGACCATCACCAACTCCCGGAGTTCACTCAGATTCACGTCCATCAAGTCAGTGATGCCATCCAGCCATCTCATCCTCTGTCATCCCCTTCTCCTCCTGCCCTCAATCCCTCCAAGCATCAGAATCTTTTCCAATGAGTCAACTCTTCACATGAGGTGGCCAAAGTACTGGAGCTTCAGCTTTAGCATCATTCCTTCCAAAGAAACCCCAGGACTGATCTCCTTCAGAATGGACTGGTTGGATCTCCTTGCAATCCAAGGGACTCTCAAGAATCTTCTCCAACACCACAGTTCAAAAGCATCAATTCTTCCGTTCTCTGCCTTCTTCACAGTCCAACTCTCACATCCATACATGACCACAGGAAAAACCATAGCCTTGACTAGACGGAACTTAGTTGGCAAAGTAATGTCTCTGCTTTTGAATATACTATCTAGGTTGGTCCTAACTTTTCTTCCAAGGAGTAAGCGTCTTTTAATTTCATGGCTGCAGTCACCATCTGCAGTGATTTTGGAGCCCCCCAAAATAAAGTCTAACACTGTTTCCATTGTTTCCCCATCTATTACCCATGAAGTGATGGGACCGGATGCCGGAACCTGGAATGTCAGGTCCATGAATCAAGGCAAATTGGAAGTGATCAAACAAGAGATGGCAAGAGTGAATGTCGACATTCTAGGAATTAGTGAACTAAAATGGACTGGAATGGGTGAATTTAACTCAATGACCATTATATCTACTACTGAGGGCAGGAATCCCTCAGAAGAAATGGAGTAGCCATCATGGTCAACAAAAGAATCCAAAATGCAGTACTTGGATGCAATCTCAAAAACAACAGAATGATCTCTGTTTGTCTCCAAGGCAAACCATTCAATATCACAGTTATCCAAGTCTATGCCCCAACCAGTAACGCTGAAGAAGTTGAAGTTGAACAGTTTTATGAAGACCTACAAGACCTTTTAGAACTAACACCCCCAAAAGATGTCCTTTTCATTATAGGGGACTGCAATGAAAAAGTAGGAAGTCAAGAAACACCTGGAGTAACAGGCAACTTTGGCCTTGGAATGCGGAATGAAGCAGGGCAAAGACTGATAGAGAAAATGCACTGGTCATAGCAAACACTCTCTTCCAACAACACAAGAGATGATTCTACACATGGACATCATCATATGGTCAACACCGTAATCAGATTGATTATATTATTTGCAGCCAAAGATGGAGAAGCTCTATACAGTCCACAAAAACAAGACCAGGAGCTGACTGTGGCTCAGATCATGAACTCCTTATTACCAATTCAGACTCTAATTGAAGAAAGTAGGGAAAACCGCTAGACCATTCAGGTATGACCTAAATCAAATCCCTTATGATTATACAGTGGAAGTGAGAAATAGATTTAAGGGCCTAGATCTGATAGATAGAGTGCCTGATGAACTATGGAATGAGGTTCATGACATTGTACAGGAGACAGCGAGCAAGACCATTCCCACGGAAAAGAAATGCAGAAAAGCAAAATGGCTGTCTGGGGAGGCCTTACAAATAGCTGTGAAAAGAAGAGAGGCGAAAAGGAAAGATATAAGCATCTGAATGCAGAGTTCCAGAGAATAGCAAGAAGAGATAAGAAAGCCTTCTTCAGCAATCAATGCAAAGAAATAGAGGAAAAGAACAGAATGGGAAAGACTAGAGATCTCTTCAAGAAAATTAGAGATACCAAGGGAACATTTGATGCAAAGATGGGCTTGATAAAGGACAGAAATGGTATGGACCTAACAGAAACAGAAGATATTAAGAAGAGGTGGCAAGAATACACAGAAGAACTGTACTGTGAGGTTACAACAGGAATTAAAAAGCTACTAAGACTGATCTGAATAATGTCTACTGTGGCAACAGCCTACAGAAATTACTACCAACGAAATCTTCCTTAGTTTGGAACATTCCAGCTCATAAGTTTTAATCATTTTATTGACCTGAATGGCGTAACAATTGAGATTTCTGCATATAGTAAGAAGGAGAAATAATGAAATGTAATTAATCTGTGCTAAGAAAGTAGAGATTACCATGAAATTATATAATAACACTTTATATTCACAATATAAAAATTCTTATAACCTCTGTAGGATAATTACTCTAAGAACTGCACTGTAGCGCCAAACACAATCATGCAATCTAAAGGACAACGGTGGATATACAATTACAGAGTATTCACATGGTAATTAGGTAGATAGTAACTGAAGGATAAGAGAATGGCTATTTTCTGCAATAGAAATGGAATAATTTTCAAGGGAGATCATTATTGTACTCTGTCTCTTTTTCTTTTTCCTTTTTAAGCAACCAGAAATATGAGATACTTCTTCCTTTAATACTTTTACAATATCTTAATAGACTGCATAAAATATATGCATGTGTGAGTATATATACAGGTTTATGAATATTCAAGGAGAGCCAGATGTCTTTAAAATATCTAGCTGCATTTAACTTCTTTCCCAAATATTTCTTTCTATTGGAAAGTAGTTGTGAAAACCATTTAGCTATTAACTCATATTTGCACCTGGGCTATTCACATTGTAATAGTTAGTGAAGTGTGAAATTTATTTAAAGAGAGGAAAACCAAATCAAAATATACCACCTAAACAGGAGCTGAGGATACTCAATAAGAATAATGGGGAATCTGGAGAGTCTTTAACTGGTAATACAAGATGGCTATACAGGGGAGACTAAATTATACAATCCAGGGTATGTACATCAGTTGTCTTACATCACTGAATTTTTATCTGACCTTTCAAAAAGTGTTCTGTGAATTGGTGTTAAGATTCACAACTTAAATAAGTATTTGATAATTTAGGACCATACACATACACGTAATAAATTAAAAGTAAGATGGAATTACTTTCACAATCCAGGCATTCTATTAACTGAGTTCCAGTTTTAGGGCAATGCACACTCCACTTTCACCATTATATAATTGTGTCCCAGGAGCAGTAGATTGCATGAATTTGGCTAATATTTTCCATATGGGGAGGTTTGTAGTTGCTTTCACATATGTATAAAGGCAGAAAATTTTCCAGAAGAGCCAATAATGGTATTTTGTAAACTTCTGATGAATAGTTCCACTACAGTGATATAATGAAAAGAAAGAAGAAATTTAATCAAGACCAAAATGTGAAGGACTTGGAGGTTAAATTCAGCCCTTCTTCTGGCTAACAATGTGACCTCATCTGAGTTACCTGACTAACTTCTGCAAAATGCCCTTTGGTCATCTATGAACAGAGTCAGTATTTCTAAACACTCCTGAGACTGTGTCATGATTTCCTCCTCAGCAGTCTATCCTCAAAAATGCCCTTGATTCCAAAGGGCCAATGAGAGCCTATTTTGAGCAAAATTACGGAAATGACAATTACAATGATAATAAATGCCCATTTTTAGTTGTTTTCTACATGCCAGGCACATGTGTTTGTTTAGTCTGATAACATGGTATTATCCTCATTGTATAGGTAATCACACTGAGGCAAAAACAGGTTAAGCAACTTGCCAAAGATGACACAAGGAAAAGTGAGAGAACTAAAATTCAAACCGAAATAAGAGAATAAACTATAAAATAAACTCTTATTTTTGTTATTCAATTACTCACACTCAGGAAAAAAAAATACAGAAAGTAATTTTGAAAACCTTCAATGTTTTCTTTTCCTTACACGTGTCTAAAACTGAACAAGCCTCCATCTACATAGATATCTGAGGGTCTAACCACCAGTCCGAAAGCTAATAGATGATGTCGGGGCAAGCCCAGGAGAGTTTCCTGATGCCATCCAGATCTGCAAAATTAGAGTTCAGAAACTCAATCTGGGTGCCTATGCCTCATCCAAATATTCACATTTCACATGTCAGTCTCAGCCTCCCATCCTAACCCAGTGAATACATGCATCTCTAGCCATTGGTAATCGGTGTACAGCACTAAACTTCTACTTGAAGGGAACACTTAATTATCCATGGGATATATTCAATATCAGGCAGGATCAGCTCTGAGCTAGTCCAGACAAATAGGAAACCAAAATAACAGTCAAGAAATCACAAAGTAAGACATTCCCAAGTGTCAGCATTTATTGATATCTAATTTAGTTAATTTAGGATGAAAATATTTGGAAGGTTTTCTAGAAGTTTTCAGATTCTTAAAAATGTTAACAAAAGTGATGCTGGCCTTTTTTCCATGAAGTCAGTTTTTCACCTATCATGCTTTAGGAGCAAAAAGATAAAGTAACTTGTATAATTTGCTTAGAATTTTATGATTGTTTTCTTTAAAGTATTATATTAAGAAACAAAAACAAATTTAAAACTACTAGAATATTCTTTTTCACATTCCTCCAGTGTTTTACACAGCCAGAGGTATTTTAATAATTAAACTTACAACATAGTCCTAAATATATCTTCTGATTTCAGAACTGAATTTAATAAAGTAGGCAAACATTGAATCCAGGTATGCCAATTAAACATTCACTAGGGAAAAATGTGGGCAAAACTCTGATTAGAGCTGATACATTTTCATCAGGAAAGCATGCCTCAGAAAATTAGCATTTTCTAATGTATTACTAATAATAGAAATATATCCCAAATATTTTATAGAGAAAACTGCAAAAATTTAAAGAGTAAGATCTATCCTGAGCAAATAGTGTCATCTCTAAGTATCCTGGTAAAAGGAAAATGTAAAATTCAGCAAGATGATTAAAAAAAAAAAAAAACTTTGATATGAGTGAGACATATGGGGAGGGATTTTAAAAGTGGCAGTATTTAAATTTTCAACAGGCTGCTCTTTCAAAATGCATATTAACAATGATTGGGGTTTCCCTGGTGACTCAGTGATAAAGAATCTGCCTGCCAATGTAGGAGACAAGGGTTTGATCCCTGATCCAGGAAGCTTTCACATGCCATGGAGCAACCAAGCCCATGTGCCACAGCTATTCAGCCTGTGCTCTCAAGTGCAAGAGCCTCAACTACCAAGTCCACATGCCATAACTACTGAAGCCCAGTGTACCTTAGAGCCCATGTCCACAGCAAGAGAAGCCACTGCAATGAGAACTCTATGCACCACAACTGAAAGTAGCCCCTGCCTGCTGCAGCTAGGGATAAGCCTGGCAGCAACAAAGACCTAGCAAGCCATAAATAAATAAATAGGTAAATAAATAAATAAAGGTGGAGTCAATAATTTTAGCAATAATCGAAAATTAACTCATAAAACTCACGGCAATGATTTGTTTTCAGGTAAAATCTAAACAGCTTTTATTTATAAAGGATGTTCTGGGTTAAATATCTCTCTATTTTTAAAGCAATCCAGCTACAGAAGCTTTGAGCAAATAACTATAACGTGGAAGAGAATCATTTGAGACTTGAAAGCAAGCTGACTTGCAACAGTAGCTAACTACAGTCATCAGTCCAGTTCAGTCACTCAGTCGTGTAAGATTCTTTGCAACCCCATGAATCACAGCAGGCCAGGCCTCACTGTCCAACACCAATTCCCGGAATTCACCGAAACCCATGTGCATCGAGTAAGTAATGCCATCCAACCATCTCATCCTCTGTGGTCCCCTTCTCCGTCTGCCCTCAATCCCTTCCAGCATCAGGATTTTTTCAAATAAGTAAGCTCTTCGCATCAGGTGGGCAAAGTATTGGAGTTTCAGCTTCAACATCAGTCCTTCCAATGAACACCCAGGACTAATCTCCTTTAGGATGGACTGGTTGGATCCTTGCAGTCCAAGGGATTCTCAAGAGTCTTCTCCAATACCACAGTTCAAAAGCATCAATTCTTCAGTGCTCAGCTTTCTTTATAGTCCAACTCTCACATCCATACATGACTACTGGAAAAACCATAATCCTGACTAGATGGACCTTTGTTGGCAAAGTAATGTCTCTACTTTTTAAATGCCGTCTAGATGGTCATAACTTTCCTTCCAAGGGGTAAGTGTCTTTTAATTGCATGGCTGCAATCACCATCTGCAGTGATTTTGGACGTCATAAAAAAAAAAAAAAAAAAAAAAGACAGCCACTGTTTCTCCATCTATTTCCCATGAAGTGATGGGACCAGATGCCATGATCTTCGTTTTCTGAATGTTGAGCCTTAAGCCAACTTTTTCACTCTACTTCTTCACTTTCATCAAGAGGCTCTACTTCCTCTTCACTTTCTCCCATAAGGGAGGTGTCATCTGCATATCTGAGGTTATTGATGTTTCTCCCGGCAATCGTGATTCCAGCTTGTGCTTCTTCCAGCCCAGCGTTTCTATTGATGTATTCGGCATATAAGTTAAATAAGCAGGGTGACAATATACAGCCTTGATGTACTCCTTTTCCTATTTGGAACCAGTCTGTTGTTCCATGTCCAGTTCTAACTGTTGCTTCCTGACCTGCATCCAGGTTTCTCAAGAGGCAGGTCAGGTGGTCTGGTATTCCCATCTCTTGAAGAATTTTCCACAGTTTACTGTGATCCACACAGTCAAAGGCTTTGGCATAGTCAATAAAGCAGAAATAGATTTTTTTCTGGAATTCTCTTGCTTTTTCGATGACCCTGCGGATGTGGGCAATTTGATCTCTGGTTCCTCTGCCTTTTCTAAAACAAGCTTAAACATCTGGAAGTTTGCAGATCACATATTGCTGAAGCCTGGCTTGGAGAATTTTGAGCATTATTTTACTAGTGTGTGAGATGAGTGCAATTGTGCGGTAGTTTGAGCATTCTTTGGCATTGCCTTTCTTTGGGATTGGAATGAAAACTGACCTTTTCCAGTTCTGTGGCCACTGCTGAGTTTTCCAAATTTGCTGGCATATTGAGTGCAGCACTTTCACAGCATCATCTTTCAGGACTTGAAATAGCTCAACTGGTATTCCATCACCTCCACTAGCTTTGTTCATAGTGATGCTTTCTAAGGCCGACTTGACTTCACATTTCATTATGTCTGGCTCTAGGTGAATGATCACACCATCATGATTATCTGGGTCATGAAGATCTTTTTTTGTACAGTTCTTCTGTGTATCCTTGCCACCTCTTCTAATATCTTCTGCTTCTGTTAGGTCCATACCATTTCTGTCCTTTATCAAGCTCATCTTTGCAGGAAATGTTCCCTTGGTATCTCTAATTTTCTTGAAGAGATCTCTAGTCTTTCCCATTCTATTGTTTCCCTCTATTTCTTTGCATTGATTGCTGAGGAAGGCTCTCTTATCTCTCCTTGCTGTCCTTTGGAACTCTGCATTCAAATGGTATATCTTTCCTTTTCTCCTTTGCTTTTCACTTCTCTCCTTTTCACAGCTATTTGTAAAGCCTCCTCAGAAAGCCATTTTGTCTTTTTGCATTTCTTTTTCTTGGGGATGGTCTTGATTTCTGTCTCCTGTACAATGTCATCAGGCACTCTATCTATCAGATCTAGTCCCTTAAATCTATTTCTCACTTCCACTGTATAGTCATAAGGGATTTGATTTAGATCATACCTGAATGGTCTAGGGGTTTCTCCACTTTCTTCAATTTCAGTCTGAATTTGGCAATAAGGAGTTCATGATCTGAGCCACACTCAGTTCCCAATCTTGTTTTTGCTGACTGTATAGAGCTTCTCTACCTTTGGCTGGAAAGAATATAATCAACCTGATTTTGGTGTCAACCATCTGGTGATGTCCATGTGTAGAGTCTTCTCTTGTGTTGTTGGAAGAGGGTATTTGCTATGACCAGTGTGTTCTCTTGGCAGAACTTTCTTAACCTTTGCCCTGCTTCATTCTATACTCCAAAGCCAAATTTGCCTGTTACTCCAGGTGTTTCTTGACTTCATACTTTTTCATTCCAGTCCCCTATAATGAAAAGGACATCTATTTTGGGTGTTAATTTTAGAAGGTCTTGTAGGTCTTCATAGAACTGTTCAACTTCAGCTTCTTCACCGTTACTGGTCGGGGCATAGACTTGGATTACCGTGATATTGAATGGTTTGCCTTGAAAACGGACAGAGATCATTCTGTCATTTTTGAGATTGCATCCAAGTACGGTCTTTTGGACTCTTTTGTTGACCATAATGGCTACTCCATTTCTTCTAAGGGATTCCTGCCCACAGTAGTAGATATAATGGTCATTGAGTTAAATTCACCCATTCAAGTCCATTTTAGTTCACTGATTCTTAGAAAGTCAATGTTCACTCCTGTCATCTCCTGTCTGACCACTTCTAATTTATTTTGATTCATGGACCTAACATTCCAGGTTCCTATGCAATATTGCTCTTTACATCAGTGGACCTTGCTTCTATTACCAGTCACATCCGCA
Organism: Capra hircus; assembly: GCF_001704415.2. Taxonomy (NCBI): domain Eukaryota; kingdom Metazoa; phylum Chordata; class Mammalia; order Artiodactyla; family Bovidae; genus Capra; species Capra hircus. The sequence continues at coordinate 79,514,947 of NC_030809.1, forward strand.
ACTGGGTATTGTTTTTGCTTTGGCTCCATCCCTTCATTCTTTCTGGATTTATTTCTCCACTGATCGCCAGTAGCATATTGGGCACCTACCGACCTGGGGAGTCCATCTTTCAGTGTCCTATCTTTTTGACTTCTTGTACTGTTCATGGGGTTCTCAAGCCAAGAATACTGAATTGGTTTGCCATTCCCTTCTCCAGTGGACCACATTCTGTCAGACTTCTCCACCATGACCCAGCTGTCTTGGGTGGCCCTGCATAGCATGGCTTAGTTTCATTGAGTTAGACAAGGCTGTGGTCAATGTGATCAGGTTGGCTAGTTGTCTGTGATTGTAGTTACAGTCTGTCCGCCCTCTCATTCCGTCTCTCAGTGCCTACCATCTTACTTGGGTTTCTCTTACCTTGGACATGGGGTCTCTCTTCACGGCTGCTCCAGCAAAGTGCAGCCGCTGCTCCTTACCTCTGATGCGGGGTAGCTCCCCTTGGCTGCCGCCCCTGCCCTCGGGCTAGGCGTAGCTCCTCTAGGCAGCACTCGTGCGCCTTCACAGCATCAAATGATGCTAATTCAAAATCATTCAAGTGAATAGCATGAGATGACTTAAAAATAGAATGAGTGAGTGAAGGTCGCTCAGTCGTTTCCATCTCTTTGCGACCCCATGGACTATATAGTCTGGAGTGCTCTAGTCCAGAAAACTGGAGTTGAGTAGCCTTTCCCTTCTCCAGGGGATCTTCCTGACCCAGGTTTCAAACCCAGGTCTCCTGCATTGCAGGTGGATTCTTTACCAGCTGAGCCACAAGGGAAGCCCAAAACAAACATATAGATAGTAATTTTTCACAATAATCATAGCATTTACCATGTTTTACCCTACTTCCTTTACCAAGACATTGAATAATAGGAAGGTTCAATTTATCTCAGTCCAGTGAAATTTATCAACATCTACAATCAGTGGTAAAGCATCCACCTGCAAGGCAGGAGATGCGGATTCAGTTCCTGGGTTATGAAGATCCCCTGGAGAAGGAAATGGCAATCTACTCCAGTACTCTTGCACTGGGAAATCTCATGGACAGAGAAGACTGGTCGCCTATAGTCTATGGGGTCATAAAGAGTTGGACACAACTTAGCAACTAAACAACAGGAATTGTATTAATAGTATCTATTGTGTTAAAAGATACATAAGCCTTTTATCCTTCTCCATCAGAGGGCAGACAGAATGAAAATCACAATCACAGGAAACTAACCAATCTAATCACATGGACCACAGCTTTGTCTAACTCAATGAAACTATGAGCCATGCCATGCAGGGCCACCCAATATAGACAGATCATGGTGGACAGTTCTGACAAAATGTGGTCCACTGGAGAAGGGAATGGCAAACCAATTCAGTATTCTTGCCTTGAAAACCCCAAGAACAGTACAAGAAGTCAAAAAGATAGGACACTGAAAGATGAACTCCCCAGGTCAGTAGGTGCCCAATATGCTACTGGCGATCAGTGGAGAAATAACTCCAAAAACAACGAAGAGACAGAGCCAAAGCAAAAACAATACCCAGTTGTGGATGTGACTGGTGATGGAAGCAAGGTCCAGAGCTATAAAGAGCAATATTGCATAGGAACCTGGAAAGTTAGGTCCATGAATCACAGCAAATTGGAAGTGGTCAAACAGGAGATGGCAAAAGTGAACGTCAACATTTCAGGACTCAGAGAACTAAAATGGACTGAGATGGGTGAATTTAACTCAGATGACCATTATATCTACTACTGCAGGCAAAAATCCCCTAGAAGAATTGGAGTAGCCATGATAGTCAACAAAAGAGTTCAAAACGCAGTACTTGGATGAAATCTCAAAAAAGACAGAATGATCTCTGTTCATTTCCAAGGCAAACCATTCAATATCACGGTAATCCAAGTCTATGCCCTGACCAATAATCCTGAAGAAGCTGAAGTTGAATGGTTCTATGAAAGCCTATAATACCTTCTTGAATTAACACCCAGAAAAGACGTCCTTTTCATTATAGGGGACTGGAATGAAAAAGTATGAAGTCAAGAAACACCTGGAGTAACAGGCAAATTTGGCTTTGGAGTATAGAATGAAGCAGGGCAAAGGTTAAGAAAGTTCTGCCAAGAGAACACACTGGTCATAGCAAATACCCTCTTCCAACAACACAAGAGAAGACTCTACACATGGACATCACCAGATGGTCAACACCGAAATCAGATTGATTATATTCTTTCCAGCCAAAGGTAGAGAAGCTCTATACAGTCAGCAAAAACAAGACTGGGAGCCGACTGTGGCTCAGATCATGAACTTCTTATTGCCAAATTCAGACTTAAATTGAAGAAAGTAGGGAAAACCACTAGACCATTTAGGTATGATCTAAATCAAATCCCTTATGATTATATAGTGGAAGTGAGAAATAGATTTAAGGGATTAGATCTGATAGAGTGCCTGATGAACTAAAGGACAGAGATTCATGACATTGTAGAATAGACAGGGATTAAGACCATCCCCAAGGAAAAGAAATGCAAAAAAGAAAAATGACTTTCTGAGGAGGCCTTATGAATAGCTGTGAAAAGGAGAGAAGCAAAAGCAAAGGAGAAAAGGAAAAATATACCCATTTGAATGCACAGTTCCAAAGAATAGAGAGGAGAAATAAGAAACACTTTCTCATGATCAGTGCATAGAAACAGAGGAAAACAATAGAATGGGGAAGATTTAAGATTTCTTTAAGAAAATTAGAGATACGAGGGGAACATTTCATGCAAAGATGGGCACAATAAAGGACAGACATGTTATAGACCTAACAAAAGCAGAAGATATTAAGAAGAGATGGCAAGATTACACAGATGAACTATACAAAAAAGTTCTTCATGACCCAGGTGATCATGATGATGTGATCATTCACCTAGAGCTAGAGATCTTGGAATGTGAAGTCAAGTGGGCCTTAGGAAGCATCACCATGAACAAAACTAGTGGAGGTGATGGAATTCCAGTTGAGCTGTTTCAAAACCTAAAAGTTGATGCTGTGAAAGTGCTGCACTGAATATGCCAGCAAATTTGGAAAACTCAGCAGTGGCCACAGAACTGGAAAAGTTCAGTTTTCATTCCAATCCCAAAGAAAGGCAATGCCAAAGAATGCTCAAACTACTGTACAATTGCACTCATCTCACACTCCAGTAAAGTAATGCTCAAAATTCTCCCAGCCAAACTTGAACAATACAGAATCATGAACTTCCAGATGTTCAAGCTGGTTTAGAAATGGCAGAGGAACCAGAGATCAATTGCTAACATCCAGTGGATCTTCAAAAAAGCAAGAAAGTTCCAGAAAAACATCTATTTCTGCCTTATTGACTATGCCTTTGATGTGTGGATCACAACAAACTGGAAAATTCTGAAAGAAATGGGAATACCAGACCATCTGACCTGCCTTTTGAGAAATCTGTGTGCATGTCAGGAAGCAACAGTTAGAACTGGACATGGAACAACAGACTGGTTTCAAATAGGAAAAGGAGTACATCAAGGCTGTATATTGTCACCCTGCTTATTTAACTTATATGCAGAGTACATCATGAGTAATGCTGGGCTGGATGAAGCACAAGCTGGAATCAAGATTGCCAGGAGAAATATAAGAAACTTCAGATATGCATGATACCACCCTTATGGCAGAAAGTGAAGAAGAACTAAATAGCCTCTTGGTGAAAGTGAAAGAGGAGAGTGAAAAAGTTGGCTTAAAGCTCACCATTCATAAAACTAAGATCATGGCATCCAGTCCCATCATTTTTTGGTAAGTAGATGGGGAAACAGTGGAAACAGTGGCATACTTTAATTTTGGGGGCTCTAAATCACTGCAGACAGTGACTACAGCCATGAATTAAAAGATGCTTGCTGCTTAGAATAAAAGTTATGACAAACCTAGATAGCATATTAAAAGGCAGAAACATTACTTTGCCAACAAAGGATCATCTAGTCAAAGCTATGGTTTCTCCAGTAGTCATATATAGATGTGAGAATGGACTATAAAGAAAGCTGAGTGCTAAAGAATTGATGCTTTTGAACTGTGGTGTTGGAAAAGACTCTTGAGAGTCCCTTGGATTGCAAGAAGATCCAACCAGTCCACCCTAAAGGAAATCAGTCCTGAATATTCATTGGAAGGGCTGATGTTGAAGCTGAAACTCCAGTATTTGGTTACCTGATGTGAAGATCTGACTCATTGGAAAAGATCCTGATGCTGGGAAAGATTGAATGTGGGAGGAGAAGGGGATGACAGAGGATGAGATTGTTGGATGGCATCCCTGACTTGATGGACATGAGTTTGAGTAAACTCTGGGAGTTGGTGATGGACAGGGAGGGCTGGTGTGCTGCAGTCCATGGTGTCGCAAAGAGTTGGACACAACTGAGTGACTAAACTGAACTGAACTGATTGTGTTAATATCGTCCATGTGTTTAGGGTGCCTATACTTTGATAGAACCTCTGGGCCAACATGGTTGAAAAGTAAAATTAAGATCAATAAAAGATTTTCGTTAAGAACTATTTTTAAGACAATTCAGAGCATCAACTAAGAGCTCATTCATATTAATAGAAAACTGCGCAAGGTTTCATGGAAAAATGATACGTGAAGAATGCTGGAGAGCGAGCATGGAAAAGATTACGTCAGATGGGAGTTTCATGAAGAAAGTTATCGTCATCATGTTGAGGTTTAACAAGCTACAGGGTAGAGAATGTTTCACCTCCTATGGGAAGAAGAAATGGCCATCCTAGACAATTCCATTCAGTTCCTATATTCACAGATGTTTTTCTATTAATATCTTTGTCTATCTCTTCTCCATTCCAACTGTTCATCCTTTCTTTCTTCCAAGCAACTCACTACTCACTGTGGTACATAAATACAATGACACACTACTCAGCCATAGCAAGGAATGAAATTGGGTCTTTTGCAGGGACGTGGATGGACCTAGGATCTGTCACACAGAGTGAAATAAGTCAGAAAAAGAGAAAAACAAATATCATGTGATACCACATGCGTATGGAATACAGAAGAGGGATACAAATGAACCTATTTTCAGGGCAGGAATAGAGACACCTACATAGAGAATGGGCATATGGACACGGTGGGGAAAGGGAGGATGGGACAAACTGGGAGAGTAACATTGAGATATATACACTACCATGAGTCAAATAGATAGCTAGTGGAAAGCTGTATATAGTACAGAAAGCTCAGCTCAGTGCTCTGTGATGACCTAGGAGTGAGGGGAGGTGGGAGGGAGACTCAACAGGGTGCAGATACATGTACACATATAGCTGATTCACTGTTGTACAGCAGAAACTAACACAAAATTGTAAAGCATTTACGCTCCAGTAAACAATGAAAAAATTAAAAGTAATGATTTCTAATATAACTAGATATACCTGCCTCCTAGGAATTCAGTATGTTAACTTGCAAAATATAAAATACATATGAATCTTTATATTGATATGTACACAGGTATATACAGAGGCATTTCTATAATAGTATGATAACAATAAGAGACATAGAAATTATATAAAAGTAATTACTATTTAATCAGACTTCCCTAAAACATTGAGAAAGTCATCTTGATAAGGTCACCTAACAGAGCAATATGGAGAAAACTATAAAGATTTCCCCTGTTCAAATGTTCAAGTTTCCTTTAGGTCAAACGTAGAGGCATAAAACAGATTCTCAATATATAAAAATCAGCTTTCTATTTTACTTTAATAACAATTCAGAGATTACAAAAATCACTTTAATTTGTATTAATTAGTAGTGCCATACTTTAAGATGATTAGAAATATGCATTGCATTATGACTGCAATTAATCAATCAATTTGATCCATATACTTTTTATTTAGAAAGATTGTTGTTCTTTGAAAGCATTCTTGTTAATTGTTTCAATCTTCAGGCAATGAGGTTAACTCATTACTGTTTTATATACCCAGTGTACAAAAAGATATTGTGGTAATGCTCTTTTGATATAGTAACTAATGTATTTTAGTTTCTCTTGCCCCCTGACTCTTTTCTTTATTTAGATAATATTAGGTTCTTAATTCGGAGACGGCAATGGCACCCCACTCCAGTACTCTTGCCTGGAAAATCCCATGGATGGAGAAGCCTGGTGGGCTGCAGTCTATGGGGTTGCTAAGAGTCAGACATGACTGAACGACTTCACTTTCAATTTTCACTTTCATGCACTGGAGAAGGAAATGGCAACCCACTCCAGTGTTCCTGCCTGGAGAATCCCAGGGATGGAGGAGCCTGGTGGGCTGCCGTCTAAGAGGTTGCACAGAGTCTGACACGACTGAAGTGACTCAGCAGCAGCAGGTTCTTAATTTATCCTGCTCTACTTTTCATCTCATTTCTCACCACCTGACATTTAATATGTTTGCATATAATTTATAAATAATAAAGTGCACCATGAGAGCAGTTTTCTGTTTTATTCATGACTAACTCTCAAGCTTCAGTGGCTGTCACATACTAGATGACATATTAATATTTGTTGAATGAATGAATGAGCCCTGCCCCTGGAAAACGAGACACTTCAGAAGGCAGACAACAAAAATCAAACTGCTCATTTTTTTAGTTTTAACACCCCAAGGGTAGTTATAAATTTATGTAAATATGGGATCAGTCAAGGATAGTTTTACTAATTCCTGAAACTCAATGAAGTTTGCCAGGATGTGTTAAGTGTATGTTCAGATGGGGACAGGAAGGTGGGAGATGAAAGATGAAAATCAGGAGGGAAGCAAAGACAAATGCCATCAAGACCTAGTAAAAGGGCTCTTGAATATCTCAGTCAGTTCATTTCAGTTGCTCAGTCATGCCTGATTCTTTGTGACCCCACAGACTGCAGCACACCAGGCTTCCCTGTCTATTACCAACTCCTGGAGTTTGTTCAAACTAATGTCCATCGAGTTGGTGATGCCATCCAACCATCTCATCCTCTGTCATCTCCTTCTCCTCTTGCCTTCAATCTTTTTAGGCATCAAAGTATTTTCCAATGAGTCAGTTCTTTGCACCAAGTGGCCAAAATATTGGAGTTCCAGCATCAGCCCTTCCAATAAATATTCAGGACTGATTTTCTTTAGGATGGCCTGGTTTGATCTCTTTGCAGTCCAAGGGACTCTCAAGAGTCTTCTCCAACACCACAGTTCAAAAGCATCAATTCTTTGGCACTAAGCTTTCTTTATAGTCCAACTCTCACATCCATACATGACTACTGGAAAAAACCATAGCTTTGAATAGATGGGCCTTTGTCAGCAAAGTAATGTCTTTGCTTTTTAATATGCTATCTATGTTTGTCATAGCTTTTCTTCCAAGGAGCAAGCATCTTAAATTTCATGGCTACAACCATTGGCAGTGATTTTAGAGCCCAAGAAAAGTCTGTCACTGTTTCCATTGTTTCCCCATCTATTTGCCATAAAGTGATGGGACTGGATACCATGATGTTCATTTTTTGAATGTTGAGGGTTTTTTTTTTTAAATTTTTATTTTTACTTTATTTTACTTTACAATGCTGTATTGGTTTTGGCATACATTGACATGAATTCGCCATGGGTGTACATGTGTTCCCAGTCCTGATAGAACTGCCTTATGACCCAGCAATCCCACTGCTGGGCATACACATTGAGGAAACTAGAATTGAAAGAGACAAGTGTACCCCAATGAATGCTGAGTTTTACGCCAGCTTTTTCACTTTCCTCTTTCACTTTCATCAAGAGGCTCTTCAATTACTCTTCACTTTCTCTCATAAAAGTGATGTCATCTGAGTATCCGAGGTTATTGATATTTCTCCCAGCAATCTTGATTCCAGCTTGTGTTTCATCCAGCCCAGTGTTTCTCATAATGTACTCTGCATATAAGTTAAATAAGCAGGGTGACAATAGACAGCCTTGGCATACTTCTTTCCCAATTTGGAACCAGTCTGTTGTTCCAAGTCCGGTTCTAACTATTGCTTCTTGACCTGCATATTGATTTCTCAGGAGGCAGGTCATGGAGTCTGGTATTCCCATCTCTTTCAGAATTTTCCAGTTTGTTATCATCTACACAGTGAAAGGCTTTGGAATAATCAATAAAGCAGAAGTAGATCTTTGTTTGGAATTCTCTTGTTTTTCCTATGATCCAACGGATGTTGGCAATTTGGCCTATATAAAATCGACGCTCAGCTGCTGGATCAATGAACCAGCTGTCAGATACTCCAGACTGCTGAGTGAAGAAAAGATATGACCTACCTAATTCCCAGAAATGGGCTTTCCATAGAGTTAGACTAAACTTTTCAGCTTCTGACATTTCACATTATAGTCACTGCCTATGAAACTAACTTATTCAAGAGATTATGCTCTTCAATAAAAGAAACTGATTTTTCTGTTCTATTTACTTTTAGGTAACTCTATATAGAATTTCACTCTAAATTCATGGATTATTATAGAAATTATTTTAAAAGTCTGAGACTATAAGCATGAATGCTGTAATATTAATCAATTAATTTTGCATTTTCCAAATTATATATTTTTTGAATATATATTACCTAAAATACATATTATAATACACACTTATTACAAATTATAGCACTCAAAATATTTTTTAAAATATAAATATGTGCATTAATTTTAAAATTTAAAGGAACCTTTTTATAGATTATCTAACTTGAGATAACTATGAAAAGCAGAGAGTTAAATGATTGTCATTATTGTTTTTATAAATCATGTAGATGAGTTTCACCTTGATAATGAAAATATTTGAAAATAAATCTAAAATTATAGAATACTATTGGCTAATCCAAAAATGTCTGCTTTGTATAATTTTAAATGACTCTGAAAGAAGGTTTTAATTTTTTAATTCTACATTATCACCTCCAAATCCAATATTTCTTCCTCAGATCTGGATTCCAACTTGACAGATTTCTGTAAATTTAGAGTATATAATCAAGAAAATTTCAAAAAACACTGAAATTATATGCAAAATATCTTAGGTGTTTGTTTTATTTGGACAAGAGATTCTTAAAAGGATCAGAAACCTATACTGCCTTTCAATTTAAGAAACACTGACATCTGAAGTTGAAAAAATTCTAGCTTAATAGTCATCCATGATCTGGAAGTTATCATGAAAGTGACCTGAGTTTTCAAGTAGTCATTTAAATAAGCACTGTGCCATTTTTTATGTTGTCATCTCCACACCAAGCTGTTTCTAGCACTATGTTTCTTATTTATATCACTCATTTGCAAAGAAAGCTTACCCTCAGATGATTACAATATAGATTTTCTGAGTTCTTAAAACCAATAAATAAAGTGTAAATTACTTTCTCTAACTGAAAATTAGATTCTCATTATCATAGATTTAGTCATGGATCTTCGAATAGTAATACAGATCTGAAAATTCAAATTTAGCTACTTGAACTTTGCATTGATTTTTCAATTCTGTTCTGAACTAAGTAACTTTCTATTTTGCAGAGTGTTCTACAGTTATGATGTATCTGATTTTTTAGAGGCAATCCCTGATGAGTAGGTTTTTGTAATAATAATTCATTTTCATAAAATTAAGCATCTATCCTGCAGGAAATTATTGGCTATCTTTGGTGTTCCTGTTTTATTTAAATTTACTCTTTTTAGTATTCATTTGTTAGAAAACAATGGATCTTAATATATCAATTTATTTAAATCAAGGTTTATGATAATTATATTTTTGCATTCACGACAATGTAACAGAATGAATAAAATTATGAATGCATTGTTTTGATTTAAGAAAAGTTATGCTCTTCTTTCTATGGTGTGATCACTCACCTAAAGCCAAACATCCTAGAGTGAGAAGTCAAGTGGACCTTAGGAAGTATCACTATGAACAAAGCTAGTGGAGGTAATAGAATTTCAGTTGAGCTACTTCAAATCCTAAATGATAATAGTATTAAAGTGCTGCACTTGATACAACAGCAAATTTGGAAATCTCAGCAGGGGCCACAAGACTGGAAAAGGTCAGTTTTTACTCCAATCCCAAAGAAGGGAAATGACAAAGAATGTTCAAGCTACTGCACAATTGCACTTATTTCACATGCTAGTAAGCTAATGGTCAAAATCATTCAAGCTAATCTTCAACAGTGAATGAACCCTGAACTTCATCTACAAGATGCATTTAGAAAAGTCAGAAGAAACAGAGATCAAATTGCCAGCATCCACTGGATCATAGAAAAAGCAAGAAAGTTCCAGGAAAACATCTACTTCTGCTTCGTTAACTATGCTAAAGCCTTTGACTGTGTGGATCACAACAAACTGTGGAAAATTCTTAAAGAGTTTGGAATTCCAGACCACCTGACCTGCCTCTTGAGAAACCTGGATGCAAGTCAAGCAGCAACTGTTAGAACTGGACATGGAACAACAGACTGGTTCAAAATTGGGAAAGGAGTACATCAAGGCTGTATATCATCACCCTGATTATTTAATTTATATGCAGAGTACATCATGCAAAATGCTGGGCTGGATGAAGCCCCCGTTGGAATCAAAATTGCCAGGAGAAATATCTATAAGCCCAGATATGTAAATCACACCATCTTTATGGCAGAAAGTGAAGAGGAACTAAATAGCCTCTTGATGAAAGTGAAAGAGGAGAGAGAAAAAGTTGGCTTAAAAGTCAATATTCAAAGAACTGAGATCATGGCATCCAGTCCCTTAACTTTATGTCAAATAAATCAGGAAACAATGGAAACGGTGACAGATTTTATTTTCTTGGGCTCCAAAAACTTGGGTCACAAAGAGTCAGACACGACTGAGCAACTGAACTTAACTGAAGTGAACTGATCTGTGTAACAGTTTACTTTCAACCTTCAATTAGGCCATTTTAAAGCTATTTTTCGTAGTCTTCATATTACTTTGTTATCCATTCTTCCTTAAGTTGGAAAAAGATTAGATATCTGTTGGTAGAACTAATGCGGCATAAAAGTGGGAAAAGAAGCTCCCTACACTTGGCATAATAACAGGTGAAGCACTATTTCAAAAGTTTTATGAGATTAAAGTCTCAAAATCAGTGAAGCTTTCATAGAAGAAAGTTGCTGCTATAATGCCAGCAAGTGTAAATAAGCAATCTTTATATTTGAGAATGCTTACTGAAACTGGTAAATATAATTACTAAAAGTTAATTATTAAAACAAGTACACTAAGTTATATGACATAGACATAAATGTTTATTCATAATTAACTTTATGAACGTGTTGTTGGAATTTGAAACGTAATTATATAAAATAATAAGTATTCTTCTAAATAGTATTGACTAAAGTCCATTTCCAATCTCCACCTAATCAGTTTTTATGTGTGTGTGTAATCCTTAATTCACAGCTTTTAATCTGAAAAGATATATCATTTGGTTTTCTATTCACCTAAAATTAAATAGGGCATGTATCTTCCAAAGAGCCTTGATACTGATATATCTCTAATACCTAGACAATAAATGAGACCCAGAAATGTTCAATATACATCAGTTGAATAGATTAATTTCAGTAATCAAACTTAGGTACTTTGACTCACATACAACATACTATCTCCTTAGACTTACTTCAGTTCCCAATAAATTATTTTTTATATTACCACATTTTCCCTATTTCTCCTCTTATTATTATTTTTACATTTACTTTAAATGAAGGCACAGCATTATAGCAAAATCTGTTTTTAGTAACTCCAGTTTTACTACTGAATCAAAATTATATCCAACAATTTTTTTTATAACTGACAATTTCTTCTAAAATATCTAGAGTAAAAATAACAATGTTATTACATTTTCTCCCTTAGTTCACTATTCTCTAATCCAGTCACATGAGAAAAGAAATGTATTTATCTTCCTTCACATGTTAGTTTAAACCTAGCTACATTTTTTCCCCCTATATTTTTCAAACTTAAAACACAGGCACAAAGGGATTCAGCCAAACATATACATGTATTCATTCTCCCCCAAACTCCCCTCCCATCCTGGATGCCACGTAATATTGAACAGAGTTCTTTGAGCTATACAGTAGGTCTTTCTTTGTTATCCATTTTAAACATAGCAGAGTATACACGTTGGTCAGAAACTCCCTATCTCTTCCCTCCACTCCTGTTGCTTTCCACCTGAAACTATCACAACTTTGTTAATTGGCTATGAAAGTGAAAGTGAAGTTGCTCAGTTGTGTCCGACTCTTTGCTACCCCATAGACTGTAGCATACCAGGCTCCTCTGTCCATGGGATTTTCCAGGCAATAGTACTGGAGTGGATTGCCACTTCCTTCTCCAGGGGATCTTCCCATCCCAGGGATCGAACCCGGGTCTCCCGTATTGTAGACAGACGCTTTACCATCTGAGCCACCAGGATATACTTCGATATGAATTAAAAAGTTTAAAAATCAATAAATAAAACTAACTCATAGAATATATATGTGTGTGTGTGTGTGTGTGTGCATAAAACTGAATCACTTTGCTCTACAGCATAAATTAACTTGACATTGTAAATCAACTATACATGAATAAAATAAACTAAAAAAAAACAACAAAAAATAAAAGATAACCTATAAATAATAAAACAAAAAACAAAAATAGTCAGAGGCACAAAGTTTCTCATGGAGTATGGATCTTAATGAGCTAGTAAGTAAAGGTGGCCTAGAACTCTGGCTCTGCCTTTTGAGTGGAATCTTGTCAAAGAACAGAAAATAACTAAGCCAAACAGGCTGGAAACAGAACCCTTCTATCTGGTTTACATTCACTCACATACTTGTCTACTAACATATTTGACACATACTTGACAAATACCTGATCTGCTAAGTCTGCTAAGTCACTTCAGTCGTGTCCGACCCTGTGCGGCCCCATAGATGGCAGCCCACGAGGCTCCCCCATCCCTGGGATTCTCCAGGCAAGAACACTGGAGTGGGTTGCCATTTCCTTCTCCAATGCAGGAAGGTGAAAAGTGAAAGTGAAGTCACTCAGTCGTGTCCGACTCTTAGCGACCCCATGGACTGCAGCCTACCAGGCTCCTCCATCCATGGGATTTTCCAGGCAAGAGTACTGGAGTGGGGTGCCATTGCCTTCTCCAGCTACTAAATCTAGGCAGTGAGTTAATTCCCAAAATTGATGAGATATGCAAAACACCAAGGCTTGTTTCATATTCTACTGGGATAAAGAGTTGAGAATATGAATGATGACATTAATATAGAGTGAAAGTGAACACAGAAGTGCTGAATGGCCTAGAGCAAAAGGAAGTTAAGAAGATAAATCCAGGGAGTTAGATTTGGTAGATATTCAGGATACCATGTGTAAAGAAAAAGAGGTACACTCAAAAGGGGCATATTTTAGATACAATGAACAGACTCCCAGGGTTGGAAGAAAAGGTGCAGAAGGGAATATGTTGTAATAATCCAAGCAAGATATGATGAGGGCCTGAATGAAAACAATGCTTATTTTCTCACCAAGAGAAAAAGAATCAGTGGACAGGGTTCTGACATGCTTTCATACTCTAGGTGTGAGTATTCTAAAAAAATGGAATACTTGAATATTAGGAACTAGTTAGTCCTAATTGATAATTTCACTTTTAAATCATGCTTCTTTCTTAGAGTTCAAGGGTCAGTTCTTATTGTCTTTCATACTAATTGAATAGAAAAGACTTCATTCTACTTTTCTGGCCATTATGAAAGTCCACCCCTTTTTGGCCTCTTCAGCTTGGGCCTGCCATAGTCTTAATCAAGCCAAGATTAAAATAACTATTAACACCTCCCTTCAGTGGAGTAGAAACATGAAAAGCCCACGTTGAACCATTTGCCACCTGCGCTTTGATGGTTCTCATAGTGAGTCTAAAGAGATGCAACAGACTGGACAAGCTATTAAATGACAAGTAAATACACCAGAAGCCTCATGGAGTCAGACCTGCAAGGCTATAAACTGTGGTTCCTAACTTGGCAGATTAGGGAGAATGGCTTCATCTCAATTCTTGGCATTTGTAAAGTTGGACTAAAAATACTAACCTTACAGTGCTGTATGGGCATTTGCCATAAAATCATATATTCATATATCAGATAAAATTATGTATTACAACGTATATCTCTGTAATCAATACATTATATATGTTCAATCATTGTTATTTCTCCTGCCAGCCCTCCCCCGGGAAAATCAAATAGCAAAAGAAAAAGTAAATTTCAAAAGGCTTTCCCTTCTGGGTCTTTGCAAATGCTGCTCCTCACCCTGCATTGTCTCTTCACCTGGTTAGCTTTTGTTTCTTCTGGTCTTAGCTTAGGTGATAATTCCTTCAAGAAATCTTTTGCATTGGCTAAATTCTGTGTTATTTCTTGAGTTTTAGTCTTTGTGTTTCCTTGAACTGTTCACTAAAATTATTGCTTCTTTTTCATAATCACATATTAGATTGTAAGTCCTTTGACAGCAAGAAATATATTGACTTTGCTGTTTCTTCCATGCCTAACATAGTGATAGGTTCACTGTAAACACCAAAACACGTTCACTGACTAGCTGACTAATGGTATAAAATTGCTCTGAAAGGAGAGTGGTAAAAATGATTCCATGTGTTTTCACATATGGTGGGTTCAAAAGTATAGTTCATGACTTTTATAAGTTACTTGATAGACTATGGTCTATAGACTATGGTCTATTTTGGATTATTGTCAGATATTCCAAATTTTATAAATTTGAGATGCTGCTTATGTTTGCACTTACTGGAATCAGTGGGAGTAAATCATACAGGTATATTTTTAATAAACTGAGTTCTAATTGAAATTATAGTGTTCTGGCAGGTCCTAGAGGACTCTGAAAACATCAATGAAATGACAAACAGATTGCCATTTGATTTGAATACCTGGCACTTAGACATTGATTGAGTTGATCCTCACTGGCTCCTTTGCCCTAATATCATTACTGTTTAATTATAAATAACCTCAAATATTGTTGACCTCATAGTTAACATCCAGATTTAAATGAAAGATGCCATGCTTATTATTTTTTTGATGTACACTAGAAATCTTCACTCCAGAACTGCATGAATTGGAGCTATATTTGCTTGACTAAAAGAATACTTAATTTTACTTTTGCCATTATTTATCTATGTCTCTCCTCCCTGGGTGCTGGTGTTAAAATTAATTTGCACCGCAGACCTCAGGATTTTATATTGCCATTAGGGTTGTGAAATGCTTTTACTCAGCACAACTAAGAAATGATGTTTTTACCTCCCACTAATGGACCTTTAATTAGGCACTGTAATGAACCATTCTGTCACTTCTTCATTCACAGAGAGAAGATTTTGCATATGCAAGATACAGTTTTGACAGAATACCAGGTCCATTGAACTTTGCCTACTCACAGCTAATAGCTCCTAAATTTATTACGCTTTTGTCAACTGTTGGATTTCTCATTTTGATGACACTGTCCACAGACTTATTTTGCTGCCAAAAACCAGCATCAACAAACTGCACGGAAGTTTATTGATATTTTGATCAACAAATCCTGGGGTCCAATTCTGACTATGATATTACTTCTGTGGGACCTTGTGCAAGTTATTTAACCTCTGCCTAAGGATTAATTGGTTAATTTTAATAAGTGCTTTGTCATAAAATGTAAGAAGTGCTATGACTGCTAATAGGATAATAAAACTCTAATGCTGCCTTTTATAACACATCAGGTTACCTCAGACTTTGATTCTATTAAGTTGCCAATTAAAATATAAGTTAACTCAATTTATTCTTTTCAAGAATACAAATCCTTATAAAGATGGTCACACAGTATTTTTTAAACTTTTTTTTTTAAAGTCAAGTATATTGATGCTTCAACTTTAAAAAAAAAAAAAAAAAGAGAAAAGAAAAAAAAAAAGACTGGTGTTCCATGATGATGGACCAATTGGGAACTGGGAGACAGTTCCCAACAAAAATACCGGATGACTGTGAGGCAGATATTGCTAGACAGTATAGGACTCTGAAACCTCAGTTCCTTCTTTTTTTTTTTTTTTAAATTTCAATTTTTTTCCTTCTCAAGTAAGCTTCTCACTTCTTTAACCTAAAGCTAAACTTCTTGTTCCAATTTCCAGGCATTCAGAAGAATGCCTCCCTGGTCTGGTAAGTCATAAAACATTCAGACCCAGGATGGGGTAATCATTAACTCCTGTCCCGATTATCAAGAACACTAGGGGGACCACTAACTCTTAAATATACATCTAGTTCTTCCACAGTTGCCTGGGGTCAAGGAAAAGGGTCAGAGGCTGATGACTCAATGTCAGAGAAAACTTAAAAACTTGGGATAAAAAACCCATAAAGATGTCAAATGTAATCTTCAAACTGATTGGTCAAAAATGACATATATTAAAGTCACGAACCAACCAAAGATGTACAGATCAATACTAGTAAAAATATAAACTGCTATAATCCCCACCTTTGGGGGCACTTCACCTCTTCTCAGTGTCTATGCTGAAAGCTTTGTATCTCTATCCTCTGAAAATAAACTCTGTCTGTGCGAGTGTTTGTGAGTTTGCGAAGTTCATTCTTTGGCTCTGTGAACAGAACTCAGTTTCTCATTTCAATTGTACTCTGATTAAATGTAGCTTTTGTGCATTAAATGGATTATTCTTTTATAAACTTGCCTCCAAACTGGTCTCATTTACTTGTGTATGACTATGTATCAATATTTATTTATTAAACAAATACCACTGTTGGGTGTTGTCTAAAATAAGTGATCCCAGACAAGTAAAAATGAACAGAGCTAAAAAAATAAAATAAAATAAAGGAGCAGTCTTGAAAATTTAGGAGAGAGATTAGTTCAACTTGAGGGTGGTTATGAACAACTTCAAAAAAGAAACGATTTTTTGAGCTGGACAAAAAGTGATAGATAGGATTTGGCATTGAGAGGTGAAGGTGAGGAGAAATTGCATTTCAAAGGATGAGAAAGCCAGCATGAGAAAGTCACAAAGCCAGGGAAGTTGACCCATGGAGAAGAATAATCCATGTGGTTTTACTTGAATAAAAGAGAGGGTGCAAAAACAGCTTGGATAGTATGTAGGGTTTGTGTTATGTAGGATCTTAGTTGGCATTGCTTGAACATCATTCAGTGTGTTCAGAATGTGCTTGGGTCCTACGCAGAGGAGATAAGCTCCCTTGGCTGGTTGGAAGACCCCTGACACTAACAGGCCGTGGAATCACTGCTCTTAAGAAGAACATGCATATCGCCTTACCCCCAAGAAAGAGTGGAAAGGGCAGATTGAAGCCTCCTGGCTACTGGCTGGCTTTGTTATTGCTTCTGTGCATTCTCCAGGCCTGCGTGCTGCAAGTCACAGAGCAGAATTGGATCTGAGGCTATCACAACTGGGGAGAAAACTCAACTATAGGAACAGAGATGACAGGTCCCAGATCAGAGCCCAGATGGGGCAGCTATGGCCATTGTTGAAGCTTACTCAAGTGGTGCATCAGAAGCCACCCAGGTCTCTGAGAGTGACTACTCCTCTACTGCTCATATCCCACGTATGCAGAGAGTCCATGCAGACCCCAACTGCCCTGCAGAGCAATTCTACAACAGGCCAGGGACAATGGAGGCGATGGGGAGTATGAAATGAAAATATCTCCTGCTATATCAACAAATGAGAAATGTCACAGCTATCAGCATTCCCTGGCCTCCAAATGTGAATGAGGCATCCCAAAATTGTGATCCAGCAGATGCCACCACCCACCATGGTGATTGCTGAGGAGCTGAGGGAATGCAAGAAGCAGTCATCTGCCACTCCTTAAGCTAATCAAGGAGACAGGATTTGGCCCCAGATATCTGAGATGCATATGAAAGGAATGAATTCAGTGAGTGCAGAGGCTTACATCCTCCCATACTCTCTGTGTTAAAACTTCTTAATTTGATATTTGGTCTTTGATGTTCACACTGCCTGCTCCCTTTATTGTAAACTTGAATATAGCCTGGCTCCCCATCCCACTTCCTTGGAGAAGTTTTCTGAGCTACCGAGATGCTGTCTCCCAGGTTCAGAGTCCTAAATATTCCCACCAAATAAAATAACTCTCTACTTTCAGATTATGACTATATTTTTTAGTTTTCAGGAATGATTGGCTGTGAGGGACAAATGTGACTCATACCCAAGGCTGAATCTGAGCCAAATAAGGGAAATAACTGTTGATACCTCAGGCAGAGAATTAGAGACAGCTCAAACCTCTGTCTGAGACATGAACTGAGAGCCCATGTTTGACCCTCATTCTCTGAGGCTACCTGACTCTGGGGAGAGGGTCCCAGTCCTAGAAGAGGGAGAAACACATATGTAAATAAAATTGAGGTACCTTGAGGATGACCCTCCTAGCTTTTGCTTCAGTACCTTGGGATTGGATCCGATCCTTGATAGGGCCAATATGTCCATTGATGAAGGGAAAGACTTGCCTCACACTCAGCTTCAGGTGAAGCCCCACCATCTCTAGTCTGAGCCCCTACTAAGGTGATAGCTGCCAGCAGAACCTGAGGAAAGACATGACTTGCATACAAGACAAATCCTGCTCTCCCACCAAAGGCACTGAGCACACACAGCCTGTGCAGGAATGTTTCCACATAAGAATGCTCTCAAGAAGGCATCTGCTTCACATAACTCATAGAGGAAGAGGAAGTTAAGCAAAATGAAAAAGGAATGAGCTATTCTCAATTGAAAGAACAAGAAAAAAATCCTGAAAAAACTGAGACAGAAATAAACACTTTACCAGATGAGTAATTCAAAGTATTAGTAATAAGAACATTAACTGAATAAGGAAAAGAATAGGTGAATACAGTGAAAAATTTCACAAGGAATACAAAAGTGTATGAAAAATCCAATTAGAAATAAACAGTTCAATAATGGAAATAAAAAAGCAGTAGAAGACCTGAATAGTAGAGTAAGTAACAGAAAAGAATATAAGTTCTCTTGAAATAGAATATTGGACATCACACAGTCAAACAGGAAAAAGAAAAATAAATTAAAAGAAAGAAAACAGTTTAAGAGTTCTCTATGATAAGGTTAAGCATACCAACATCTGCATTATAATAATTCCAGAAGGAGAAGAGTAAAAGTGATTGAAAATGTATTAGAGGAAATTATGGCTAAAAACCTATAAAACCTGAAGAAGGAAACAGATATCTAGATATAGGAAGCACAGGGTCCCAAATAAGATGAACCCAAACAGACCTACACTAAGACATATAATTCAGTGTCACAAGTTAAAGAGATAATTCTAAAGGCAGCAAGAGACAAACAGAGTCATATATCCTGAAATGCCCATAAAGCTATCAGAGAGGAAATGATAAAGATCAGAGGGTAAGCAAATGAAATCGAGATTAAAATAAGAAACCCAATGGAAAAAAATATTGAAACCATGAACTGGCTTTTTGGTAAATATGAACAAAATCAATAAACCTTTATCCAAGCTAACCAAGAAGAAAAGAGAAAGGACTCAAAATCAGAAATGAAAGAGGAGGAATGACAACAGATAACACAAAGATACAAAAAATCTTAAAGAATATGACAGCTATATGCCAACAAATTGGACAATCTAGAAGAAATGGACAATTTTTTAGAAACTAACCAGCTACCAAAATTTAATTAAGAAGAAACAGATAATTTGAAAGGAATGATCACTAGTAGTAAATCAAATTTATAATAAAAATTCTTAAAATTCCATGATCATATGTTCACAGACCACAAGGAAGAGGTAATACACGTACCTCTCACATTATTCCAAATAGCTCAGGACTCAGTGTTTCCACATTCATCTATGAGGTCATCATTACCTTAACATTAAAACCAGACATGGACAAGACCAAAAAATTAAATAAATAAATAAAAAGCCATGATCTTTGATGAATATTGACACAAAAATCCTCAATAAAATATTAGCATGTCAAGATGGATTATTCCAGAGGTACAAGCATTGTTTAATATTTGCATATCTATCAATTTGATACACCACAAAACTAAAGAAAAAAATTACATGATAATCTCAATTGACACAGAAAAAGCACTGACAAAATTCAACATCCATTTATTATTAAAAACAAAAAAAAACCTCTCATCATAATGATGAGAGAGCATATCTCAACATAATAAAGGTCATGTATGTCAAAGCCACAGTTATCATCACACTCAACAGTGAAAGCATTTCCTCTAAATTCAGGAACTAAAAATGATGCCTGCTTTCACAACTTTTATTTAGCACAGTATTAGAAGTTCTATCCATAGCAATTAGACAAGAAAAATAAATGATATCCATATCAGAAGGGAAGGGGTAAAATTGTCACTGCAGACATGATACTCTATGTAGGCAATCCAAAAGCCTTCACCCAAAAACTATTAGAACTAATAAAGGACACAGATTAATATACAGAAATCTGTTGCTTTTCTATATACTAAGAATGGAATATCAAATAGAAAACAAACAAAAATCCTGTTTACAATCACACCAAAAGAATAAAATATCTAAAAATAAACACAACTAAGGAGGTGAGAGACCTATATTTTGAAAACTAAAACATCATTTAAGGAAACAAAGATGACACAAGAAATGGAAAGACATCCATGCTCTTGGATTGGAATAATTAATATTGTTGAAATAGCCAGACTTCTCAAAGCTATTTACAGATATAATGGAATATCTATCAAAATACCAACCATATTTATATTAGAACCAGAACAAATAATCCTAACATTTATCAGTCAGTTCAGTTGCTCAGTGGTGTCTGACTCTTTGTGGCCATGGACTGCAACATGCCAGGTGTCCCTATCTATCACCAACTCCCGGAGCTTGTTCAACCTCATGTCCATCGAGTCAGTGATGCCATCCAACCATCTCATCCTCTGTTGTCCCTTTGTCCTTCAGCCTTCAATCTTCCCCAGCATCAGGGTCTTTTCCAATGAGTTAGTTCTTTGCATCAGGTGGCCAAAATATTGGAGTTTCAGCATCAGCCCTTCCAATGAATATTCAGGACTAATTTCCTTTAGAATGGACTGATTTGATCACCTTAATATTTATACTGGACCACAAATTAACCCAAATGAACAAAGCAATCCTGACTGGGGAAGGCGTGGCATGACAAGGCTGGAGATCTAACCTTTGCAGTCTTTAGACTGTATTTCAAACTACAGTAATCAAGACAGTGCAGTTTTGGCACAATGGCACAACAATTAATGGAAAGGAAAGGAGGGCCCAGAAATAATCCCAAGCCTCTACAGTTAATTTACCATAAATGAGGTGAAAACATACATGGAGAAAAGACAGTCTTTTCCACAAGTGGTGCTGAAAATGCTGGACTGTGACATGAAAAACAATGAAATTAGAACACTGCCTCGTACCACCTGTAAAAATAAACTCAAAATGGTTTAAAGATCTAAATATAAAACCTGAAACCACAGAACTACTCTTTGACCTAAATTGTAAAAATAGTTTTTGGATCTGTCCTAAGGCAAAATAAAATAATAATAATAATAATAAACAAATGGGACCTAATTAAATTTAAAAGCTTCTGCAAAATAGAGGAGTTGCTAAGTCACTTCAGTCGTGTCCGACTCTGTGCGACCCCATAGACAGCAGCCCACCAGGGTCTCCCGTCCCTGGAATTCTCCAGGCAAGAACACTGGAGTGGGTTGCCATTTCCTTCTCCAATGCATGAAAGCAAAGTGAAAGTGAAGTCGCTCAGTCACATCCGACTTAGCAACCCCATGGACTGCAGCCTACCAGGCTCCTCCGCCCATGGGATTTTCCAGGCAAGAGTACTGGAGTGGGGTGCCATTGCCTTCTCCGAAAATAGAGGAAACCACTGACAAGATGAAAAGACAACCTACTGAATGGGAGAAAATATTTGCAAATGATATGATCAGTTAGGAGTTTATGTTGAACATATGTAAATACTCATACAACGCAATGTTAAAAAATCAAATAACCTGGTTGGAAAATGAGCTGAAGATCTGAAAAGAAATTTTTCTAAAAAGACATACAGAAGGCTAGCACAAAAAGATGCTGATCACCACTAAGTACTAGAGAAATGTATATCAAGACAATGAGTTATTACCTCACACCTATCAGAATAACTATCATCAAAAAGTCACAAATAAAAAAGTTAGCAAAGACATGGAGAAGGAACCTTCCTACACTATTGGTGAGAATGTAAATTGGTGCAGCCACAAAGGAAGACAGTGTGAAGTTTCCTCCAAAAACTAAAATTAGCACTGCCATATGATCCAGCAATTCTAGACTGGGTATACATCTAGAAAAATAAATACAAGCGTTAATTTGAAAATATATATGCACCCCAATGTCCACAGCAGTGCTATTCATAACAGACAAGATATGGAAGCAACCCAAGTGTCTATCAATAGAAGAATAAAGAAAATGTATATATATATAGTGCAATGCTAGACAAGAAAAACAATGAAATTCTGCTATTTGTAGCAAAATGGATGAACCTAGAGAATATTACTTTTATTGATGTAAGACAGACAGAGAAGGACAAATACTGTATGATATTGCTTGTATGTGGAATCTAAAGAATAAAACGAATAAATGCATATAACAAACAGACTCATGGATATAGAAAACAAGCTAGTAGTTACCAGTGATTACAGAAAAGGGGGAAGGGGCATGATAGGGGTCTGAGATTAAGAGATAAAAGCTAATATGTATAAAATACATGAGCAACAAGGATACCTTATACAGCACAGGGAGTTATAGTTATTATTTTATAATAAATTTTAATGGCACATAATCTAAAAATTACTGAATCATTATGCTGTACCTGTGAAATTAATATAATATTATAGAACAACTATATTTGAATTAGGAGAACAAACAACGAGCAGAGAAATAAAGTTGTATCTAGAAAGGGATGTGAGCACAAAGGAGTTTTTAAAGAAAGGATTAGGCAGTGAAAAAATATTGATAAAGCAAAAGCAAGAGGAACAGTTGTGTAAGATGTGTCTATGAATACTGCTTCAAAATTTGGTAAGGAGTACATCAAGGCTGTGCACAGTCATCACGCTTATTTAACTTGTATGCAGAGTACATCATGAGAAATGCTGGACTGGGTGAATCACCAGCTGGAATCAAGATTGCCTGGAGAAATATCAACAATCTCAGATATGCAGATGATACCACTCTAATGGCAGAAGGTGAAGAAAAACTAAACAGGTTCTTGATGAGGGTGAAAGAGGAGAGTCAAAAAGCTGGCTTAAAACTTAACATTCCAAAAACTAAGATGATAGCATCTGGTCCTATCACTTCATGGCAAATATATGGAGAAAAAGTTGAAATAGTAACAGATTTTATTTTCTTGGGCTCCAAAATTACTGCAGACAGTGACTGCAGCCATGAAGTTAAAAGACACTTATTCCTTGGGGAAAAAAAAAAGCTATGACAAACCCAGACAGCATACTAAAATGCAGAGACATCACTTCACTGACAAAGGTCTGTTTAGTCACAGCTATGTTTTTTTGTTATTTTTTTTCTTTTACCAGTAGTCATGCATGGATGTGAGAGTTGAACCATAAAGAAGGCTGAGTGCCAAAGAACTGATGCCTTCAAATTGTGGTGCTGGAGAAGACTCTCAAGAATCCTTTGGGCAAATCAATCTTAAGGGAAATTAACCCTGAATATTCATTAGAAGGACTGATGCTGAGCTGAAACTCCAATACTTTGACCACCTGATGTGCAGAGACAACTCACTGGAAAAGACCCTGATGCTGGGAAAGATTGAGGGCTGGAGGAGAAGGAGGTGACAGGATGAAATATTTGGATGGCATCATTGATTCAGTGGACATGAGTGAGCAAACTCTGGGACACAGTGAAGGACAGGGAAGCCTGGTGTGCTGCAGTCCATGGGTTCGCAAAGAGTTGGTCATGACTTAGCCACTAAACAACAATGAATAGTTAAGAGGCATCTAAGGTAGGAATGGACAGGATAGCACTAGACACAGTAGGGGTCCCTAGTCATAAGAGAGAAGACGGAAGGTGTAGTTTGAGGGATATGGTGGTGGGAGCTTGGGGCCATTTTGTGTGTGTTCAGTCATTCAGTTGTGTATGACTCTTTGTGACATTGTGGACTGTAGCCCATCAGGTTCCTCTGTCCATGGAATTTTCCAGGCAATAATACTGGAGCAGTTTGCCATTTCCTACTCCAGGAGATCTTTCCAACTCAGGGGTCGAACCCACACTCTTGAGTCTCCTGCATTGGCAGATGGATTCTTTACCACTGCACCACCTAAGCAATGAAATAGGAAGGAAGCTCCTAGGCTGGGATAAAGTTAGGGCACAGGTATCGGGGGTTTGAGGGGAAAAGAGATGATGCGACATAAACATCTAGAAGGGTGAATGGGTTCATGAAATACAGTAGAAACCATAGTAAGTGCTCAGATGACGTTAGTGACAATAATTCCAGTTAGAGCAGTCTACTTTTTTTTTTTCCAGTTGCATTCAGCAGTAGGGTGCCAGCTCAGGACAGATAAGAATTGGATTTAGCAATGGTTATGGTTTACTAGGAAAGCAAAAGAGAGGGAAGGACGGAGCAAATAATTATGATGATGGACCATGGAATTTAAGCTAAAAAAGAAGAAACAGGATCTTTAAAATAAGAGATGGGTGAGGGATAATGAAAAGAATGACTATATTTGGGGTGACAGAGGGGGGGACCTGAAAATTAGGGGGTGGCTGAAATTGAGGTGATGAGATGACTTAATGAACACCTTACAGTGTACTGTCATACTGCCTCACGGGTGTTGTTTTTACTTACAGTATTGACATCTGTCTCCCGTGTGTTCAGGCTGGCAGTGGCAATAAGGCTGGTTTCCAGCAGTAACACTGCAGGTCCCTCCATTTTGACAAAAGTCCTCACAGACTGTCTTACCACAGTTTGGTCCAGTGAACCCCAGTGCACAGCTGCACGTGGGTCTCCCTATTGAAAAAAATAATGAAAAAAAATGAGTTGACAAAATTGTTTATTGACATGGAATCCTTGCTAGGTAAGAATCAGTAAGTCATTATTCTAGGCAAAATTTGTCCATTACTTATTCTGTGACTTTACATAATAACATAACCTCATTGGGTCCTAGCTTTCCCATGTTCCAGCGAAGCCTAGATTAGAAGATAACTCAAGTTCATATTAGGTAAAATGATCAGAGCTCATTTTATGAAGAATTCTGTATGCATACGTGTATTTTATGCTTTGAAGTGTTTATCTTATTCTTTTGTACTTCTCTTTTCATGTCCATTTTACTTTTTTAAAAAAATTTAAACTTTTTATTTTGTATTGGGGTATAGCCAAACAATGTTGTGGTATAGTTTCAGATGAACAGTGAAGGAACTCAGCCATATATATACATGCGTCCATTCTCCCCCAAACTCTTCTCCCATCCAGATTGGCACATAACATTGAGCAGAGTTATACCATACCATAGGTCCTTGTTGTTATACCATAAGTGCTTGTTTATACATTTTAAATATAGCAGTGTGTAATGACCTCCCCAAAGTCCCTAACTATCCCTTCACCCCAGCAACCATAAGTTCATTTTCTAAGTCTGTGAGTCTCTGTTTTGTAAGTAAGTTCATTTGTATAATGTCATTTTGATTTTTAAATTATTTTTGTCCTACTTATGCAGATTGTTTTGGCCATTAAAATATAAAATAGAGACAATCATATTTCCCAGTGTTCAATCATAATGTACTAATAACTGCTATATCTACATAAAATATGAGCTTAAGTTTATTATAAATAAATATTTTAATAAATTTAAAGTAGCCATATCATCTATAATAAGATTTACGAACATCAGTTATTTTATTTGATATAATAAATACATATATTACATTTAGTTTATAAGCACTTACTGAACCCTATTTTATTTCATTTTATATTTTTATTCATAGTAAAGGACAATCATTTGCAGTCTACTAAGATGAGTTAAGAAATCTAATGTTAACAGCACACACTAGCAAATCTGACAGACCTTCTTTGGATATCTTACTTTATTTGTTCTATGGGAACTTACATCATAATGAAAGGTGAATAGTCCTTTCAAGTGTTTAGAGCATAACACAATTAACTGCTACAGCAAGAAAGTCTCTCTAAATGCCTGGACTGTCAAGAACTGAGTAGAAAATGAAGTTCAGGGCTAGCTCCATAGGAGAGGTGAAGGAAGCAAAATGAAAGGCTGCTATTTGTAATGGGGGCAGAATAAAGTTTAGAGGCTGTAAAAATATTAACACACAACATAAAAGGGAATAAAAAGGAAATTCAATTATAGATCTCAAATAACTATGATTCAGAAAATGTCATTCCGTTGTCTAGTATCAGAGAATATCCAACCATCTCCTCCTTCACCATTATAGACAAGCAACATAGCTAACATGCTCAGTAAGATGCATGAGGACAAGGGCGAAGACTTGAAGTGTGAAACCGATAATAGTTTTTTTTTGTTGCTTTTTTGCTGTTGCCATAGATTCTACATTGAAGGACAATTCTACACATACATATTTGAAAACCATTATTCTTAAAATGAATAAAATAAAATGAATGAAAGTCCAAAACTGGACTTTGAATTGAAGGTCCACAATTTATTTATTTTACTTTTGAAAGACTGCACACATTTATAAATGCTAGAAGGCATTGCTTCTCAATGAAGAAAGTTATATACATTTTTACAGTGGGTACCGCTGCTTTAAAACTTATTTACACATGTTTTTAGTTTGGTGGCAAATAAATGCCTATTAAAAGGTTGAGAAACAAGGTAAATGATATACATAATAAAGCTGAGCAACTTCATATTTATCTATTGCCAGAAAACAGTTTTAAACCTTTTAGCCAAATATTTTCTTACAAAGATAGTGAATTTTCCAGCTGTTGCTTACATACAGACAAACTAACTTCATTGGAACAATGGTGGGTGAAAAGTAACAGACACAAACAAGAGAATAAATAGTGGTAGAAGATGAAGAGGACAGATGATAGAACACGATCACTAAGGAAAATGAAAGACTTGAATTAAAGAGGTAATAACTCTACATCCACAGGGACCAGTGGATGACTTACAGAGAAGCAGAACATATAATCAGGAACACAACTAATCATGAGTTCAATGTGAAACAGACAGTACAGAAAGTACGTGAAAAGTCAAAGTCAAAATGTTAGCTGCTCAGTCATGTCTGACTCTTCGCAACCTCAAGGACCATAGCCCACCAGACTCCCCTATCCATGGAATTTCCCAGGCATGAATACTGGAGTGGGTTGGCATTCCCTTCTCCAGGGGATCTTCCCATCCAGGGATCGAACCTGGGTGTCCTGCATTGCATGAAGATTATTTACTGCCTGAGCCACCAGGGAAGCACAGAAAGTATAGGAGAAATCAAAATGCATTAGAGCAATCAGAAAAAGTGCCATATGAAGATAGGACTTAGGCATTGTAGATTTATGTTTTTCTACCTTACTTTCTAGTTGTTTTTTTTTAAACTGGGAGTGAAAAAGATATTGTAAAATGATAGAAGTATGAAAGAAATGAACCCAATCTGCTAAGACACTTGAAAATTCCTCTGTTCCAGTTACTCAGAGAAGTGACACCATGCTTTCATCTCATCTACAGCTGTTTTGAAACAAGGGCAGAGTAACCAGGTTGTCCCCCACCTAGCATATGCTTCACATCATTTAAAATCCACCTGACTCATTTTCAAAAAGCTCATCTTCCTCTTCCTTTGAAGAGAAGATTTATTTTTGGCAAGTATAAATCTTCATATTCAGGAGAATATTATCTAACTTGAAACAGTGTGGTGATATAGCAGATCTTTTGTTTGCTGTTGGGAAATGAACCATCTGTTGCAGAATTTTATAATAGGCTTCATCTAATATTTCCAAGAACTTCTCTGGGTACGCCCTAACTAACTAGTTGCACTGGGTTCATTTTATAATGATATTTTTTAGGTAGCTGAATTAGATTTTGACATTTGAAAAGGAAACAGTACCGTTACAATGGCTAAGGTATCAATAGAGATTTATAGCAGTGATAACATGGGAGGTTGACAGCCTGCTTTAAAACTTATTTTCAATCAGAAAGAGTATCAGTTGACCTCAGGAAGAAGTGGGAAGAAGAGCTTCCTGGCTCTAATCAGACTAGTTTCTACACCATTCTTAGCTCAGACTTTAATTGTGTATGTTGTCAGACTGCCTGGATTCATAGACTATCTGTGCCAGTCACTGGTGTGGAACCGTAGGCAAATATCAGCTCTGTTTATTTCCTCATGTGTAATGGGGCTAATTATAGTACCTACTTCATGAGGTTGTTGTGCAGAGTCAGAGAGGAAAAGTGAGAAATACTTCTAACTGTGCCAGGTACATAAGGCACTCAGTCACATTTTAGCTCTGAATATTATTGTTATTCCTTCTGACACTCACTGCTTAAAGGTATGACTTACTCAGTGGCCCCATCTACAAAGACACTGTAACATTTTAGCAAAATCATTCTGAAATTTTCCTTAGATTACACACTGTATCTCCATTATTCATTTCAGATACAATTAAATTTGAATATCTTTGTATGGCAGTGATGGGGTAAAACAGGAATTCCACACCAACTTTATCTCACACTCTACATTTTTCAAACATTGATGAATGAGTCCTCTCTTTTTTCTTTCCAAACATGTTTAATCCTACCCATTAAAGGAAAGAACACACACACACACAACACAAACAAAAGCAAACTTAATACTTGTATAACCTCAGATATTGGTACACTCTCAAGCTTTTTGCAAAAGAACTTACACTTACTGCTTCCAACTCTACCAATATATGACAAATAAAATCTTTGATCATAAAGTCACTCCAATCCTTCACTTGGTTTGTAGTTTTATTTTTTAATACACTTAACCTGTTGCATGTCTTTGTTCTCTAGGAAGAGAGGCCAGATCTCTCAATATCTAAGTGTTCCTTATGCAATCTTGATTCCCTCTTGGTAAGAAAGGTTTAGGAATGGAGAAGTTAATGTTGGTGTTGTCTTTATTGTATATTGATGTACCCTTGCAAAGCTATCCTTTAATCTCTTGATCACTAAATCCACTGATTTCTTCTCAATCATCCTCCTCCTCAAATTTTCTCCATAATTTTACATTTATTAATACCTACACTTGAAAATTTTCTCTCTACTTGGCTTCTAAGACACTAGCATTGTTGATTTCTCTCTATATTTTTTCTGACGGCTCTTTAATAATTGCATTTATGTTCTCTTCCTGTCTAACAAAAAACATTTGTCCAAGCCTCTTTCTGGTGATGTTATTCAGTTTCACAGTTGGGATAGTCATCTCTCTATCTGAATGTCTTGGTCTTGATTTTCTGACTTTGGGTTCATTCTCCTTTAATTTCCAAGACCTCCATTTTCACTCTGTTTTATGTCTCTGCAAGGATATCTCTAGCTGTTCATTAGGTTAATCTATTCTTCCCATGACTCGGTAGGAGAGAAAATTCTTCTTTTTGTGTGTGTGTGTGTGTTAATCATTCACTCACTTTTATTTTTAATTTTATAATATATGGCTATATCATTAACAATAATTTGGTTTTGCTTGTTTTTGAACTTCAGATCAAAAAATCATACCAGAGGGTCATTGTCCTCAGTGGCACATACATGATTTCACTAGACTAGAGGCTTTACCAGTGCCACATTCAGGTCCATACTGTATGTTAACAAAGTGTCTTGCTAGATGTACACATACAATACACAGAGGTTACCGTAGTTGCATTGGTCTTCCCTGGTAGCTCAGTAGTAAAGAATCTACCTGCCAATGCAGGAGATGTAGCTTTGATCTCTGGATCAGAAAGGTCCCCTGGAGAAGGAAATAGCAACCCACTGCAGTATTCTGGCCTGAGAAACCCCATGGAGAGAGAAGTCTGGCAGACTACAGCCAATGGGCTCGCGAAAAAGTCAGACATGACTTGGTGATTAAACAACAACCATAACTATGCTGTTCTGTTTATAAATAAATAAAAGCTTATACATTTCTAGAGGTTTTTTCTGATGTGGACAATTTTTAGTCTTTATTGAGTTTGTTGCAGTATTACTTCTGTTTTATGTTTCAGTTTTTTGGCCATGAGGCATGTGGGATTCTAGCCTCTTGACCAGGGATCAAACCAGCACCCCATGCATTGGAAGGTAAAGTCTTAATTACTGAGCACCAGGGAAGTCCCTAGTTGTTTATATCTTAAAACTGCTGCACCAACTTTTCATACAACATAAATTAATAATAAAATAGAAATTTAACTAGGTACCAGTAATAACTGATGTCAAATATGGTAAATACAGAACTACCACCACTATAGTCAATGATAAATATTATTAAGCAATATCCATCAGTACAACTAAATATGATAATGCTCAAAACAAAAAATGGAAATACTTTGGAATTTCAGAGAGTTCCTTAAATTCAATTGTTTTTGCATGGCCCTTATATAGCAAAAATCACAGTCTCAATAAAAATGGTTGATTCTAAAATATTTCATAAGAATACAGTATAGTGTTAGTTGCTCAGTCATGTCTGACTCTTTGGACCTTATGCACTGCTGCCCAACAGGATCCTCTGTCCATGGAATTCTCCAGGCAAGGATATTGGAGTGGGTAGCCAATCCCTTCTCCAGGATATCTTCCCAACCCTGGGATCAAACCCAAGTCTCCCACATTGCAGGCAGATTATTTACCATCTGTCACCAGGGAAGCCCTTTGTAAGAATATTTAATAGCAATTAAATAAATTTGGTATAAAGTTAAATTCCTTTTTTTTTTTAATGTCAGGTAGACCTAAGAAAGAAACCTTGTTAGATATTTATTAATTATGCAGATTTGGAAAATTTAGATTTCCTCACTGGATCTCATTCTGCATCTCATTTTATAAAATGAGAGTAATGCCTACCACGTGCTGGTAAAACACTTGGCAAAATACCTGACACATAACAAGTACTCAATAACTGGTAGATTTATTGTTAACAGTACTAGTAGTATTTGGTTTTGCCATTATTAGTAGTACTATATTTGCCTCTGTTAAGAAACTCCATATGGATTCTTAATGCATGTTTTTTCATATTCATTCTTTTGAAAAAAAATGTCTATGGGTGATCTACCTGTAGATCTATATATATCAATTCAACATAGCAAATTTTAATATAATAACAACAATGAAAACTTTTATATTATATGGATAAGTAATTACATAGGTTTTATATAAATTTATTAGTAATCCCTGTTAAATGACCATTGACTTTATACGACATGGCTATGATTTACATCTAGATAAATGAATCTTTAAATGTACACTATCTTTAATTATATACTCACAGTAATTTGTTTGATATGAGCAGAGACAATGCTGATGATTTTCAGTGATCATAGATAACGTCTTAGGGAACTAACTCTGACATAATTTAGATTCTCAAAATTAGTTTTCTTATGTAATCACACTAGCTTACATCTAAAATATGCTACATAGAGTGTTTCAATATAAGTAAAATCACAATTTAGGAATTTACAAGAATCCTTGACATTTGAATTACTAATTCAGTTACAGTAGCCGCTAGAGTAAACATGACAATAATTACGTTTGTAAAACTTTCAAAATGGTATACTTATTGAATGTATATTCAATATAGCATTACTACATACTTAGTAATTTTAGAGCAAAATTTGCTGGGTAGCTTGACTAAAAGTAATATCTTTCTAAATGTATTTTCATTTGACTATTATTAAGGTATATGTATTATTAAGGTATATTTTTCAATAACTTTATGTAATTCTGTGTCTTTAAAAGCTAGGCTTATTAAACAAACAGTTTTTAAGTTGGTTAGAAAAATGTTATTCATCAGTTTGATTTAATTGATATATGATTTTAGTAGGCAAAATAACCTTTCTGCTCACTATTGGACAAATAAATTATAACCCTTTTTTCCTACTTAAACTCACCATTTGAAAATGTGTGGTTTACTAAATATTTGGTAGTAACCTAAAAGGGAAAATAGTATACATATATCTGAATGACTTTGTTGTACACTTGAAACTAACACATTATAAATTAGTTATACTTCAATTAAAATTTTAAAACTATATATATTTAAGAAAAAAAAAAGTGTGATTGATTGCCATGAAGGAATGTTGGCAAAAGTAATTAAATGTGAATTTCTTAAGAGACTATGACTGTACTTATCATTTTTGATAGGTAGATAACTGCTAGTGAACATCATTGGTTGGTTCTTTTAAGCAATTTACTTGAATTCATACTTATTTGTCTATGTGAACCATGCTGCTTACCCTATTTAATTTGATCTTGTGCTTGTAAATTTTTGTCCCTGGTTATAATGTTTTATACCTGACTAGTCTTCTATGTATACAGTCATTATTTAGTTTGACATACACATTCTGCCTGAGCAATAAAAGCATTTCATTGACATTGACATTTAAGCTGCAGAACATATTGAAACATTTACATTCAATGCTTTTCTCTGAAAGTACTATGTAAAAGGTACATATTCTTTACTCGCAACATCTTTACTATTTGGGCAAAAGCTACATTCTTATTTCTTTCCACAGAATAAAATAATAAGCTGAGAGATAAATCACCATAGCATTATTCAGTTACTTACTATAATGCAATCAGAAAGCCTGTCTCCTGACCACTAATCCCCAAGACTACTCTCCTTTGTGAAATCTGTCTTCACTTCCACTTAGATTCAAGTAATAAAAGTTTTGAATGCTTTAAAAAATCACTAGTCTTTTTGATAAAGAGGTTTGACATTCTATTTTCCACTTAATATAATGTTTTCTTGGACTGAAAGTGAGTGCCCATTTATACATAATTTTAGCAAGTTGACTATAGCTGTCGGGTTGTCTTAAGTATCGCAAAGGCTACAGAGAACTATGCAGCAAAGCCTGACAAGGAAAAGAAAGAACTGGGCTTTATTGAGCTCCCTCCCAGTTACTACTTAATATATTCTGACATGTTTCAAATTGTAGGTCACAATCTATTTATACTTCTGGAAAGTTCATTCTCAACCGGCATTGTGGAAATGAGATTGAAACATTTTTGTCTTTTCCATGAATACAAGTAAGCCAACTCAAGCCTTCTGACACTGAATAGTTTAGTGTTGCTCTCACCATATGGTCCAAATGAACCAGTAAATTTGACTTACACAGCCAGAAGCATAATTAGAGAGAACCCTATTTTCATCCTCTCATAGGTCTGTCATAAAAATTCAAGGACCAAATACAGTGCATGGCACTTAGTAAGCAACCCTATATATATATTTATATGTATATTTGCCTATATATAGAGAGAGAGGCAAAAAAACCCCTATCTATCTATATCTATATATAAATATAAATTATCATTATCCTGACAATGACCATAACTAGTGTTATTTTAATTTTTAATAAGTATTGTCTGGTTCTAACAAGAAAGCATGGTAGATCATTTACAGAAGTGTAATGAAGGACCTATTGCGTATGTGTTTTTTTCCCATATTATATAAACAAGCTTTTTACTTGTGCTTTTAAATTTTAAAATACAATGTGATTTTTCTCTATTTTTCTTTATTATTATATAGTTTTCAGTTACAGTGTTTTTATCGTTTATCATTCATCTTTTAGATATGCTATATTTTATATATTGACTACTTGGATTCAGGTTTATATCTCCAAAATTATTTTATGAACATTTTCACTTCCAAATATTTTGCTTTTTATTATATAATCTTTGGAACATGTGTCTAAAAGTGACATTATTTAGTTAAAGCTGCATATTCCTATTTCACTTATTTGTTAAACTATATACACTATTTTCTTTTTTAAATTTTATACTTTCAGCTTATTCTCTTGGGTTCTTGAAAAGCAAATAGGACCAAATATCCAGCTCTTAGTACTTTCTAAATATAATCAGTATCTATTTAATATGTTAATGGAGTTAGAACATTAACCTTAATATAAATTAAAAACAGTCCTTGTTTAAATAAAAAGTGAAAGAAAAACAAAGGACTGTTTATATGTATGTTCAGCCTTTATCAAGATATTAGTTAAGTGATTGTGTATTTCACATCCCAGGTACATAAGTGACTTGAGATATATCAGTATATAGTTTTATTATCTGTTTCATAATGTTTCAAGGGTGTTCACAAGTTCCTAGCTTAATTTGCCTTTGAGCAAACACGTTTAGGGCCGTCAAACTTGATCATAATTGCTGACAGTCATATACGTTACCATCATATTTTGGGCATTGACCTGGACAGAAAGATCTTGAATGAATGAGATAGAAATTCATCTCCATCTACTTGCCTACTATAAGGGCCCTTCCTATTGCAGTAAGACTTTCATTTAATTTTTCTTTCCTCAGTGGAGCCTTCCTTCCTCCAGGTTCATTCTTGGGAATAAAATTTGTCATTCTAAAATATATAGATGTGGTGACAGAGAGCACCACAAAGAGAGCCTCTGCTATCTTCTTGTTGAAATCGTTTAAATAGCTCAATACCAATGTATTTCTTACCGTAGAATATTGCACAATTACCTCTTCATCTAGCCAATTTTATACATTTTCACATTTTCCAAATTAGAATTGCCTCCCTTTATGCATAATTCATAATTCATAATTCATCTCACATGCTAGTAAAGTAATGCTCAAAATTCTCCAAGCCAGACTTCAGCAATATGTGAACCGTGAACTCCCTGATGTTCAAGCTGGTTTTAGAAAAGGCAGAGGAACCAGAGATCAAATTGCCAACATCCGCTGGATCATGGAAAAAGCAAGAGAGTTCCAGAAAAACATCTATTTCTGCTTTCTTGACTATGCCAAAGCCTTTGACTGTGTGGATCACAATAAACTGTGGAAAATTCTGAAAGAGATGGGAATACCAGACCACCTGACTTGCCTCTTGAGAAACCTGTATGCAGGTTAGGAAGCAACAGTTAGAACTGGACATGGAACAACAGACTGGTTTCAAATAGGAAAAGGAGTACGTCAAGGCTGTCTATTGTCACCCTGCTTATTTAACTTCTATGCAGAGTACATCATGAGAAACGCTGGACTGGAAGAAGCACAAGCTGGAATCAAGATTGCCGGGAGAAACATCAATAAGCTCAGATATGCAGATGACACCACCCTTATGGCAGAAAGTGAAGAGGAGCTAAAAAGCCTCTTGATGAAAGTGAAAGAGGAGAGTGAAAAAGTTGGCTTAAAGCTCAACATTCAGAAAACGAAGATCATGGCATCTGGTCCCATCACTTCATGGGAAATAGATGGGGAAACAGTAGAAACAGTCAGACTTTATTTTCTTGGGCTCCAAAATCACTGCAGTTGGTGACTGCAGCCAGGAAATTAAAAGACGCTTACTCCTTGGAAGAAAAGTTATGACCAACCTAGATAGCATATTGAAAAGCAGAGACATTACTTTGTTAACTAAGGTCTGTCTAGTCAAGGCTATGGTTTTTCCTGTGGTCATGTATGGATGTGAGAGTTGGACTGTGAAGAAGGCTGAGCGCCGAAGAATTGATGCTTTTGAACTGTGGTGTTGGAGAAGACTCTTGAGGGTCCCTTGGACTGCAAGGAGATCCAACCAGTCCATTCTGAAGGAGATCAACTCTGGGATTTCTTTGGAAGGAATGATGCTAAAGCTGAAGCTCCAGTACTTTGGACACCTCACGCAAAGAGTTGACTCATTGGAAAAGACTCTGATGTTGGGAGAGATTGCGGGCAGGAGGAAAAGGGGACAACAGAGGATGAGATGGCTGGATGGCATCACGGACTCGATGGACGTGAGTCTGAGTGAACTCCGGGAGGTGGTGATGGACCGGGAGGCCTGGCGTACTGTGATTCATGGGGTCGCAAAGAGTCGGACACGACTGAGCGACTGAACTGAACTGAACTGATGCATAATTCTAAACTTTTATGAGTGGGAGTATTTGAGAATATTGCCCCAAATTTACAAAATTTCTTGCTCCATTAGTCTAAATTGACTGTGTAGAAAACCTTGATTCATTTTGATATAAACATTCAAAGTCTAAATAACAGACCTGTAACAGAAAAATATCACAAGTGTGAACATATCTTAGAGAATTAACATTCCTAAACATGAAGATTAATTGTGCACATAATATAAATACTCTCCTGTAGCAGTGTTGAAAATATGATTTCATAAATTATTCTCTATTTTTCATAAAAAATGACTGAATAAGTCAATGCTTTACTCTATTTTCCATTGCTCTGCCAAGGCAAACTTTATGTTAAATGTGTCTTCCTATGAGCAGGTCACAGAAATGAACTACCTGGACCTTTGTTCATATAGTCAATGTCAAACTATTTCATTTTGTAGTATCTTCCTGTATATATACATCTCATATATTTTTAGTTTTAGTTTTCTTCATTACAAAAACCTTAAGGAATGAGGAAAAACTCATTCCTACATGCAGAATTTTAATTATGCCTCTCAGATGTGTGCCTTTAATTAACTAGTGACATATCCTTTGTTCAATTATTATAGTTATATACAACTGTCATAAACTTCTAAATTTTAATTAAGGCTGCCCCAAACCCTAGTTATATAGTGTCCACATAGGAATTTGCCAAAGGCTTAACTGTAAGTAAACCAACAGTGAATAAATCCATGAACTGCCCACTGGGATTTGTTTTACAAATTAACACTTGTGTGGAGATAATGAGGTTCTACAGTCCATAATACCAAACAATGTTTTATAAAACCACATTTTTAAAAGTGAAAAATGCATTGTGAAAAACTTAATTAACTATCATATTATTATTATATGTTGCTATAAGACAATAACTACATGGCTATATATCAAGTTGAATTCATATGAGAATTTATTTGCATTACTAATTAGAAATATATATTTTTTCTGACTGTACTTTCTAGATAAGTCAAGATCTAATACTCTGGATAGCAAACTTGATAATGTATGGGTTCTAGATAAATGAATAGATAACTTGATATATTGTGGATTTTAAGAATGCAGCAAGGTCTGGACAAATGATTTGAATGAAACATTAAAAGTTGTGCTGTATTTATATATAGCTCACAGAACAGTACAGTGTTAGTCGTTCCGTTGTGTCTGACTCTTTGTGACCTTGTGGACTGCAGCCCGCCAGGCTCCTCTGTCCATGGAATTCTCCAGGCAAGAGTATTGGAGTGGGTTGCTATTCCCTTCTCCAGGGGATCTTCCTAACCCAGGGATCTAATTCAGGTCTCCTCCATTGCAAGCAGATTCAGGGAAGCCTTTATATAGCTCAACTCAGGACAGTAAATTCAACGTTTCAGAGATTTTTCTCTTTGGATCCATCTCAGGTTGAATAGGTAGCCATAGTTTGGAGTGTCAACCCCTTTTGTTGGCTTAAAAATTTCCAAAGATAAATATAAGAAACTCATCTGGTCACAATCCAAAGATTATCTTAAATGAGAAAATTAAGAGCTAAAGAACTCTAAACACCTGATTTGCATAAAAAAGCATCTTCCCTAAAGCTAAAGCAGTATGTGTGTTGTAAAATATAATTACAGTCAAACCCTCTTACCTCACATTCAATAGATTTTCATTTGCATATTCATTGGAGGTCTCAGTACACAGCTTTTCCAATGGCAACAGAATATACTTTGTGGACTGGCTCCCCCTCAGGCAGAATGAATATATGTAGTAAGACTCCTAATGCCATTTTAAATTTAATCAATCTGATGAATTCTTGTTTAGAATTCTAATGAGTAGTTAAAATTATCTTAATTATCAATTAATCATATCAAAAATATTTATAAGCATAAAGCTATCAAAGAAATAGTAATGTTTTTACTCTGAGAATGTAAATCAGAAAATGGCTTGCTGCTCCTGAACACCATTGAAAATGCTTCTTCATGTGGCTCTTTCAGTTATCGTTATTCTAAACACCACAAAGAATAACAAGCAATAGAAGCAGTGAGAAATTCAAGTATGATGAAAATTAACCATGTAGTGGGTGTGAAGAACATATGAATTGATTTTCCATCTGACTATCTAAATCTGCACTTATTGTAGAAGAACTGAATGTGCATAGATTGCGTTCTAATTGTTGCACAATCTACTTTGCACTAATGCTGGAATTTTTATTATTCATTAGGGTTAATTTTTTTCCCAGTAGGAACATATTTTAAATGTAATACAAGTCAGTAGAGAAATATATGTTAACGTCCACTTATGAACTGTAGAAAACACTTCATGCAAGCACAGCTATAGCATAAATTAATAAGAATCTCTTTTATATCCAAATATGTAGTAACCTGATATTTCCAAAGCAATGTGTTTTGAATATACTAGATTGTAATATCAACAAAGTAGTTTTGATTTTAGATGGAATTCTTGATATTATAAGATATACTGATATAGTATGTATATATTTCAAATAAATCTAGTTTTTAAAGACATGAGTTTTAACATTAGGCAAACTTGGATTAAAAATATATATATTTTGGAGTTAAAAAGATAAGGTTTGTAAAACTGATTTTGCCTCATCATTTTAAGCCAGAGTCAGAATATCTATCAGCCCTGAGCCCGGTCAACGATAAGCATTTAACACAAGATAGTGTTCATTTTTATTATTAATTTTTGTGACTTGAACTTTGATATACTCAATTTAGAATAATTGCCACTGATTATTTTGAATTAATTATTAGATTTAATTTTTATATTTGTTATTAAGACACCAGGAATGATATTCATTATAATTCAATATTAAGTATTTTCTATATATTTTTCACATGTAAGGAAAATTGCACATTATTTGCACATACAATACCACTCAATTATTTACCCAGAACTGACGGCATACAAGTTCCTCCATTTTGACAGTAGTTGCTACAGTGGTTGATTTCACATCTTTCTCCTGAATAACTAGGCCAACAGTGACACCTCAAATCACCCTTCTCATTTAAAATGCATCTTCCTCCATTTTCACAAGTCAATTTGCATGAATCATCTGGTTATAAGAAGAAATGTACAAATTAGCATGCCATTCAGTAGATGTTAGAGTAAGAAAAATTCAAATAAAAATTAAATACTGACTTAACTTTTTTTCATAAAATTCCAAAACTAAATACACCTAATATAAAACTAGAAGAAACAAAATACTATCTGAAAATAAAGAATCAGATTTCAACTATTGTTGAAGGTGAACACAAATATTCAATTAACTTTTATTCTTTTTCAGGCTTAAAGTGCTATTTATCATTTTTTTATATTTGTTAAAATATTAAACAATAAAACTAACTGAAACTTTCTAAAAATAAAATATTTTCCAACCAATAAGTGTTTTTTCACAGTATGGGGAAACATTTCTTATTTTTCAAGGAATGTCTGATATTAAGCCAAACTAAAATATGTAAGCTAAATATTATAGTATATATATGTAGCCATACATATAATATATATAATATAGTGTGCATATAGAAACAAACACACACACACATATATATATAAAATTTATAGTATAGGGAAACATTTAAATGAAAAAATACTCTTTGTTGTACATACTTATATTTATAAACACACAAAACAAAAATTTACTTAGATTTGATACAAGGTGGTGATAACTGTCAGAAACATCTATTTCCACATATAAGCTGATTAGGCATAATTTGCCTACATAATACATTTTGGCTTTGAAAAGGAAATGATGATCATTCCTTGAGGTCACAGAGTTAGTTTTAAAAATATGATAAATCTGATTTATGATAAAGATTGGTTTGGAATCATTTTCTGGATTATTTTTTCTATATGTATAGACATGGCCTTTCTCCATTAGAAATACTGCTCTATGTAGACCAGGGCGCAATATCCAATGGAACAAAGACAATTAACATTTTAAGAAGCAGTCTATCCAGAAAATACCTTTTTCTAAAATCATGCTTATTTTGTATGAAGTCAAAACAGCCTATATTCTTTACTCAAGATACATTGACCTAGACATAGCAGCAGCTTGAATATATCACTGCAATAATCACAAGAACATCTTAAAGAGCCTCAGTGACATTAAATGACAACAATTCAAGTATCATAACTACTGTCATAAATAGAGACAATCAGCAGTGTCAAACAAATTCTGATATTTTTGGCATTGCAAAACAGCTTCCAATACTTTTTCAAGTAGGGAGGTTTCAGGTTGGCATTACTGAATTCTGCTTTTGTAATATGAAATACTCTCTCATGAGGCACTATATATATACACGGTATAAACAAAGTGACAATTGATAAGTAAGATTTGTTTTTAGGTCCTGGTTCTGCTCCTTACTATGCATAAATTAAACTATCCAAGCCTTAGTTATTTCTACTTTAAAGTAGCCTTAACAACACATGTACAACTTAACTCATAGATTTGTTGTGAATATTAAATAAGAAACTTGAAATTAAAAGTTAGAATTATAGAGCTTTGTAAATTTCGAAGTACATAAGTAAATACCATACACATACACACAAATGGGTATACAAGGTGTACTGCTAAATTTCAACAGGAAATTGAAGCACTCATTTGGTAAATTACCAAGTGACAATCCTTGTGAGCATTATGTACTGAGTGCCCATGAGGTGCACAGAGAATCCAGCTCACATGGAATGGAATCTGTGAAAGCCAGAAGGTGAGCGCTGGAGGGACTCAGTGAAAGTTACTAAGACTGGACTGGATTACAGAGTGTGAAGGAAGGAATTGAAAGACAGGTGAATTTGAAGAGATAAGC
Source organism: Capra hircus (assembly GCF_001704415.2). Classification (NCBI taxonomy): domain Eukaryota; kingdom Metazoa; phylum Chordata; class Mammalia; order Artiodactyla; family Bovidae; genus Capra; species Capra hircus. The sequence continues at coordinate 79,555,650 of NC_030809.1, forward strand.
ACAGTGTCACAGGAGACTCTTGGATGTCGGACTTTTCCTCAAAAGCAGTGTTAAGTCTTTGAAAAGTCTAGAATGTCTAAGAATGTCTGCAATGATGGGGTTAGACTGAAAGCAAGGGGACTATTAGGATTCAGTTTAAATTGTTCAGGCTGGATAAGATGATGGCTTTAAAATAATGTAGGATAGATAAATGTAGACATATTCTAAAAATAACTAGAAGATAAAAATCACATCAGAGGGAAAGGAAAAACTAAGATAATCCTTTAGTTTCAAACTCAGGGGCCATAGGACCTAAAGTGTTTTATCTCCGAATATATTAAATTGGAAATACCTATTTAAATGAAGTGGGAATCTCTAGCAAAGGGTTGAATATAGACATCAAACTCTCAAGAAAGATCTGGAGTGGGAATAACATTTGCTTAGTTTAAAACTTACCAAAACATTTCTAACTCTTTTAGCATGAAACATCCTAAGTGGAGTTGTGAATGTGAATAGTGAAGATAACTATTAAAGGTATTATGATCACACTTAGGATTACTGTGGGAGTGTGCAGTTTCACTGATGGATGTTCTATGTAAAACACAAAATCTCTACATGTTAGGATATGTGCATTTCTATAATGTGCCTCATTAGGCACCAGAAATTTGAACATATAACACTGTCTGTTGAAATGAAAGTGGAGTTACAGTCTTTCAAAACCTAACTGTAATAGTTCTATAATGAAAATGGAAGCTGCTTTTGTCAATATCTAAATTGCCCCCAGAAGCCAAGCTCCAGCAATTATAATCAACCATAGGGAAGAGCAAGTGAATACTTTTCCAAGAATGGGTAACATTTGAATTTCAAATTTCTTACATGAAGATTAAAAATACTCAGTGTACTCATCATTTAACAATAGCAGCTAAAGAAAGGCAAGTAATTACAAAGAGCTGAAAAAGTTAGTTATATCAAATGTCAGGAAAAATGAATTGGCTTTTATCTATACTAATCGATCATTCTAAACTCCATTTATTTATATACTTAACCAAAGTGTTCCAAGTTATCCATTACCAAAGCTCATATATATAAAAGCCAATGTGAATAATTTTAACACTTGCATTATATAATATATAAGATTTTTAAAAAATTACAAAATAAATGTTGAGGCATTTTCTGTAATCATGCCTTTCAGGTCGGGTTGAAAACATAAAACTAAAATTTCTAAGAGTTTAAGATTTTGGTTAAATGTGTATTTAGATAAAATGCTTCCTCGTTTAAAACTTACGAAGTGAAAAGTGAAAGTGTTAGTCACTCAGTCATGTCTGCCTGTTTGTGAACCCGTGGACTGTAGCCCACCAAGCTCCTGTGTCCACGGGATTATTCATACAAGAACCCTGTAGTGGATCGCCATGCCCTTTCCAGGGCATCTTTGTGACCCAGGGATTGAACCTGAGTCTCCTGCACTACAGGCAGATTCTTTACCAAAAAAAATTCCTTAATTTTTTTGCTACCTTCATGACAGGTTTATATTAGAGTGCTGTGTGTCTGTTTTTTGCAAGGCATTGTGCTGGCACTTTCTGCATGTTACTTCTAGCATTTTCCAACTACTCTGGACATGGGTACTTTGGGTGGATTGGAGGCACTAGAGTGCATTATGGTGAAGACTGTGGAATGCCTAGGTCCACCTTAGAGTACTACCATTATTAAGTATTTTATTAAGCATTTTAGTCAGTTGAACCTCTCCATACTTCAATTTTTCATCTGTAAAAATAGGGACAATGAGAATATAACATCATCGAAGTTTTGTGGGGGTTAAATGAAATAATGTGCATATAACATATTCAAAATATGCCTTGTACATAAGCCTGCAAGGTATTTATTCTTTTTACCAGTAGTGGGGGTACTTACTGTTAATTTGATTATACACAGAAGAAACTGAAACTGAGGGAGCATGATGCCAAAAAAATTAGTTAAGTCATAGACCTCGGGGCGGGGGGCGGTTCAAGAGAGAGGTGATATAATTATGGCTGATTTGTGTTGTTGTACAGCAGGAACCAATACAACATTGTAAAGCAATTCTCTTCTAATTAAAAAATACATTTTAAAAAACACAAAAGAAAAGTAATTAAAAAAAAACTTCCCTAAAAAAAAAAAAGAGGGGTAGATTTTGGTTTAATCCATAGCATCACCTCACCCCTAGCCAAAGATCAAGTTCTTCCTATGTCAGTCAGTGAGTCAGTTCAGTTGCTCAGTCATGTCTGACACTTTGAAACCCCATGGACTGCAGCACGCCAGTTCTCCCTGTCCATCACCAATTCCCGAAATTTACCCAAACACATGCCCATTGAGTTGGTGATACCATCCAACCATCTCATCCTCTGTGGTCCCCGTTTCCTTCTGCCCTCAATCTTTCCCAGCATCAGGGTCTTTTAAAATGAGTCAGCTCTTTGCATCACGTGGCCAAAGTATTGGAGCTGTAGGTTCAACATCAATTGTTCTAATGAACACTCAGGACTAATCTCCTTTAGGAAGGACTGGTTGGATCTCCCTGCAGTCCAAGGGACTCTCAAGAGTCTTCTCCAACATCACAGTTCAAAAGCATCAATTCTTCAGCACTCAGTTTTGTTTATAGTCCAACTCTCACACCCATGCATGACTACTGGGCAAACCATAGCCTTGACTACACAGACCTTTGTTCACAAAGTGATGTCTCTGCTTTTTAATATGCTGTCTCGGTTGGTCATAACTTTCTTTCCAAGGAGCAAGCTTCTTTTAATTTCATGGCTGCAGTCACCATCTGCAGTGATTTTGTAGCCCAGAAAAATAAAGTCAGTCACTGTTTCCCCATCCATTTGACATGAAGTGATGGGACCGGATGCCATGATCTCAATTTTCTGAATGTGAACTTTAAGCCAACATTTTCACTCTTCTGTTTCACTTTCATGAAGAGGCTCTTTAGTTTTTCTTTGCTTTCTGCCATAAGGGTGGTGTCATCTGCATATCTGAGGTTATTGATATTTCTCCCGGCAATCTTGATTCCAGCTTGTGCTTCCTTCAGCCCAGTATTTCTCCTGATGTACTCTGCATATAAGTTAAATAAGCAGGGTGACAATATCCAGCCTTGATGTACTCCTTTTCCTATTTGGAACCAGTCTTTTGTTCCACGCCCAGTTCTAACTGCTGCTTCCTGACCAGCATACAGATTTCTCAAGAGGCAGGTCAGGTGGTCTGGTATTCTGATCTCTTTCAGAATTTTCCACAGTTTATTGTGATTCACATAGTCAAAGGCTTTGGCATAGTCAATAAAGTGGAAGTAGATGTTTTTCTGGAACTCTCTTGCTTTTTCAGTGATCCAGCGGATGTTGGCAATTTGATCTCTGGTTCCTCTGCCTTTCCTAAAACCAGCTTGAACATCTGGAAGTTCATGGTTCACGTATTGTTGAAGCCTGGCTTGGAGAATTTTGAGTGTCTTCCTATGTATTTGTTGATTTTGGATTATTGAATCAATTATTTGTATTATTGGTTTCCCACATGGCTCAATGATAGAGACTCTGCCTGGCAAGTCGGAGATGCAGATTTGATCCCTGGGAAGATGTACTCAAGAAGGATATGGCAACACACTTTCATATTCTTTCTGGAGAATTCTGTGGACAGAGGAGCCTGGGGGACTACAGTCCATGGAGTCGCAAAAGAGTCAGACATGAGTTAGTGACTAAACAACTACAAGGACATTGACATTAAGTAAAGGGGCAAAAGGGAGGTTATATAGAAGAGACAGTCTTATTTATTTATAAAAGAAAAGCAACAAAATCTGTCTGCAACTTGGTAATTTAAAAAACAAAAAACTTCTAACACCCAAATCAATGTAAATGTCACACTAGTAGCATAAGTTGTGTGCTTCTAGGCGAAGTACAAATCTCTCTCTCAGGAGTCTTTCCCACCTCAACAACAGTGTAAGTAGACAGTGCCCAGGAGGCATCTTTGAGAGCACTGCTTATGGTTGTCTGGAACTAGTGAAAATGTGGTACATCCTCTGCAAGGAAGGAGTTGTTGACATTTTGAAGAATCTGTTTCTGAGATGTTATGTAGAACTCGCAAATAGGTGGGGAAACAATGGAAACAGTGAAAGACTTTATTTTGGGGGGCTCCAAAATCACTGCAGAGGTGACTGCAGCCATAAAATCAAAAGGCACTTGCTCTTTGGAAGAAAAGCTATGACCAAACTAAACAGCATATTAAAAAGCAGAGACATTATTTTGCCAACAAATGTCCATCTAGTCAAAGCTATGGCTTTTCCAGTACTCTTGTAATCATGTGAGAATTGGACTATAAAGAAAGCCAAGTGCCGAAGAATTGATGCTTCTGAACTGTGATGTTGGAGAAGACTCTTGAGAGTCCCTTGGACTGCAAGGAGATCCAACCAGTCCTTCCTAAAGGAGATCAGTCCTTGGTGTTCATTGGAAGGACTGGTTGGATGTTGAAGCTGAAACTCAAATACTTTGGCCACCCGATGTGAAGAGCTGACTCATTTGAAAAGACCCTGATGCTGGGAAAGATTGAGGGCAGGAGGAGAAGGTGATGACAGAGGATGAGTTGATTGGATGGCATTACCAACTGGATGGACATGAGTTTGAGCTAGCTTCGAGAGTTGGTGATGGACAGGGAAGCCTGGCATGCAGCAGTTCATGGGGTCACAAAGAGTCAGACACAACCGAGCAACTGAACTGAAGTAGAACTCGTGGCCATCCACAGTTCACCTGCATGACTGTGTCAGAGTAGTGAGTGAAAAATGCACCAGATAATGTTTGAACATGTGCATGTAATTCTATTATTCTGTCATCACAATTGAGATCATGGAAACTCTGATTGGGAGAACTGGTAAGGAGGAAGGGTTCATCCTAGTACTAGGGAGAGCACCCCTTTTCAATGACTGGCACTAAAATACTCTTCCAAAAGACCAATCAAGATTCACACTTAGCTTTCCATTAAGCATGTTCCAACCTACCATCCAATAGCAGACTTTGCACATCAGACTTACTAACTGGAATAAATGACTCGTTATTTTCTTTACATTCAATGGTTTCATGAGTTTTCAGACAGTTTCTTCTGTTTCAATGTCCTCTTCATTCATTCCTGCTTAACCTAAATCTAATTTGCCTTTGCAGATCTTATTCTAAGGTCATATTCTATAGGAAATTCTAATCTTTTGGATAATCATCAAATTTTTCCTAACGGTTTGGACTTTGTCTCTTCTGTAGCTTATATCACCATTCCCATAAAGATCTATTTATTGGTGTTTGTGTCAGTCATCATTTCATCTTTGTAAGATCTTCAGCTATGGATATTCAGCACTTTAAAATATATGTTAAATAAAAGAGCTATGACAGTTTTAGACACTGAGTGCCTTAGGAAATGCAAAAGTGTTTAGATGGAATATAACTCTCATCAGAGAACAAGGAGAAAATGATATGGGCATAAAGATGCTGACAGAGAACAAAAATTCTGTGTTCACGAAAAGAGTTCATTCTAACAGAGAAATATTAATGCAGCAGGTAGGAAGCCCTGCTATGAAGACATCCTAAGTGTGTGTCTCACTGGAAAAATGTTTGCTGTGACCTTCAAGTAATTTTGGAGCATGGTGCTTTTGTCTGTGACATAAAATTAATGCGTTGATTTTCTTTTTTCTTAGCATTTTTTCCCATTATGGCTAATGTCTTGAATATGAATAAACTATTGAAAGTCTGTCTGGATATCCCAGACACAATTCTCCCTCAACCCTTTTCAAAACATACTATTTTTGGTTTTTATTTTTTATGTTTTGCTATTTAATACACTCTAACATCTGAAATAATGTTTTGGGTTTTAAATGTTTGTTCCAACCTGTAGCTTCTAAAGCATAAACTGAAACATTTGCAGTTTGCTTCTAACTTAGTTCTTGGTTTCTAAATTAATGTTATACTTTGCTCATAAGTTCTCAAAATGTTCATTATATTTATTATTAATAGGAGTAGTAGTAGTATTTATTATTAATCAGATTTTACAGAGGAAACTAAGACTTAGTTTCTAAATAAGTGTTGGCACACAGAAGTTCAATATAAAGTTACTAAATGGATTTGGTAGTTTGGTTCAAACTAACAGCTGACTGGTACCCTCAGAAATATCATTATCTTAACTGATACAAGAGCTATATAAAAAGGTCCCTTAATTTACTCTTTCATGCATGGTAGGTGCTCAATGCAGCTTTGTAATAAGTGTACAATCAACTAATAGGAAGTCATTATCAGAGAAAATAATAGCTTATATAGGCACTCACAAACCAGTGATATCATGGAAATGACACCAGTGATTACTGAGTAGCTAATTCTGCTCAGTTTCAGTAGTTGTGAACATTTATTCTACACAGTGATTCATTATTTACAGAATAATGAAGTTTACCTACCTAACAAGCTGTCATCATTGCAGGTACCATTAATCAAATATTTTCCTTCTGGGCATGCACAAGTGGCCCCAGAAGGATTCAGTAAACAGAGGAATTCACATGCTAGATCCGAGCATGGATTGGGTACTGATCAAAACAAAACAAAAAAGAACACAACTATAAATATAATAGGTTTCAGAAACATAAAATTCAACAAGGTTAAATGATGAATTAGCAATGTTGAAAAGAAATAACGTCAATTTTTTTTAACCAGGAATATATTATTTCAATATTCCAGTACTCCTTTATAGATAAAAAGAAATTACTAACCAATATCTATGGTAGCTCAGTGATAAAGAATCCACCTGGCAATGCAGGACACTCGGATTTGATCTCTGCATTGGGAAGATCCCCTGGAGAAGGAAATGACAACCCACTCCAGCATTGTTGCCTGGGAAATCCCATGGACAGAGTAACCTAGGGGGTTGCATGCCTCCATGGGGTCACAAAATAGTCAGACATCATTTAGTGACTAAATAAAAACAACAACTCAGCATCTATTATTAATAGAAAATGTACCTTAATTTACATTTTCCATGAGGGAGAGGAAAATCAAACACATAATTTGTCACTTTTCCTTTGGCAAAAGAGTTGATCTGAGACACAGAAGTACAGTTTAGGACTATTGTAAAAGTCAAGCCAACTGAAGTCTTTGGGATCTAATTCTCATTTTAAGTAGTTTCAAGACTGGTTTAACAGACAGAAACAACTCCCTTTGATATTTACAAAGGCTTAGAATCCATATGTAGTTGTCTGTTTAGAACACAAAAAAACATGACTTTTTCTCTCTAGAAAACATGTCTAATGTGGTTTCCTTCCCATCAGATGTGTGCATGGATAAATGGGCACCACATTTATTTTTGTCTAAATTTCTATCCAATCAGTATCCTCTAAAGCAACAGCTGGTTTGTGGCTTTCTGTACAGAATCTGTCATTAGAATGAAACAGAAATGACATTGAAAAAGTGAAATGGTGACTATGAAAGTTGCTTTCATTGTGTAAGAACCACTACTCAAGTACCTATTATACTTAGGGCAGACTTTATATATTTTTCATGAAGGTGGCAATATTTGACTATGAATACGAATCAGACAGAACTAGAGGCTGAGAGGGTGATGTCCTCATATTCACCTCGGAATGATGCGTGTCAGATCATTGGTAAAGAGCAAAACTATGAATAGAAGAAGGTTTTAAGGAAGTATTTGTTGTTTTAACCTGATTCCAGAACTCATTTGATGCAATTCTTACCTTTCCAGATCATAATGAATGAAATTAAATCCTTTTTATTCACCATAAGGAATAATTATTAATATAAGTAAATCTTAAACATTAATTTGAAGGGTGAACTGATACATAAACTCAGATCACTTGAATTTCAGCCACATTTTATTTCTTTGCTCTTCAATATTTTATGGCTGTGCTTGAAACATATCTTTCAAGATACCAATGTCAAATATTTATCTTTTTTTAGGAGAGAAAGTAGTAGTAACAATCATAAACAATCAGAGAAAATACAATTCTTGGGAACAGTTCTCCTCGGATACCTTTAAAGATGAAATGTTAGATCTATAATTGTTACTTGGTTATCAGTGAGTGAAAAGGCTAATGATAAATTTCCTTACTTGCATGGTTTAACTATAGACATATCAGGTTTTATTAAGAATTTAGAAGGAAAAACATAGTATGAGAGAAATTTTTAAAACAAATTTATTCTAATTCCAAGAAAACACAGCCAAATCCTGAAATTTTCATATCTGTTATAGCAGAAATAGAAACTTTTGCATTATTTATATCTTGCCTTTGATAATTTGAAAAGTCTGGTGCATCAAAATTCAAGTGACTTAACTTACTGGAGTTAAGTCACAAAAAGAGTTTTAAATTTAAAAATTCTTTATTTTGAGAATCATAAGAAAGAAATTTTGCCAAGATAGACAATAGTATAAAATATTATACTTACAATCTAGTTGTTTATAGCGATGAGAAATCAAAACACCTTTGGTTTTGTCAACATCTAAAGCTAAGTACTCTACTGAACCATGGCCAAATTTTTGTACTCGAAATACACCATTTTTAGGACCTGCTCCATATATATAATCTTCAAAGACATCAATCCTGTGTGGATGTAACAAACCTAGAATTTTTAAAAAATGGAGTTATATAAGTTGCAAATGTAAAGTCAGTCAGTCAGTCTTAAGAAAACTAAGCTTATCCAAGATCATATCAAAAATCTTATTCCTGTTCATAAAAACTTTCAGAATTAGAATATTTTTAATATTAGCTATAAAATTGATGACTGATTTATTAGCAATAAAAATATGTAGATATTAAACTTATCACTCAGAACATAAAAAACATTTCCATCATCACTTTAATCAATTTTACCATCACAAAGCATTTCCTGGGGGGCTTATTATACAGAGCAATCTTTTCCGTTGTACAGTTTGCAAACAAACATAAAGCTTACATAACATTGATAACCACTGCACAGAAACAGTTCACAAAATTCTCATTTTCTTGTGTTTCAGTTCTCAGTCGTGTCTGACTCTTTGCGACCCCGTGGACTGCAGCACACTAGACTTCCCTGTCCTTTACTATCTCCTGGAGTTTGCTCAAACTTGTGTCTATTGAGTTAGTGATGTCATCCAACCATCTCATCGTCTGTCCCCCTGCTTCTCCTTCTGCCCTAAATTTTCCTAGCATCAGGGTCTTTTCCAATGAATCAGCTCTCTGCATCAAGTGGCCAAAGTATTGGAGCTTCAGCTTCAGCATCAGTCCTTATAATGAATATTCAGGATTGATTTCCTTAAGGATTGACTGGCTTGATCGCCTTACTGCCCAAGGGACTCTGAAGATCTTTCCCAGCACTACAATTCAAAAGTATCAATTCTTCAGCACTCAGCCTTTTTTCTGGTCCAACACTCACATTCATACATGACAACGGAAAAACCATAGCTTTGACTATCTGGACCTTTATCGACCAAGTGATGCCACTGCTTTTTAATATGCTGTCTAGGTTTGCCATAGATTTTCTTCCAAGGAGGAAGTCTTCAAATTTCATGGCTGCAGTCACTGTCTGCAGTGATTTTGGAGCCCAAGAAAATAAAGTCTATCACCTTTCCCACTTTCTCTCCCTTTGCCATGAAGTGATAAGACTGGATGCCATGATCATAATATTTTAAATTTTGAATTTTAAGCCAGCCTTTCAACCCTCCTCTTTAATCTTTATCAAGAAGCTCTTTAGTTCCTTTTTTCTTTCTGTTATTAGTGTAGTGTTATCTACATATCTGAGGTCAATTATATTTCTTCTGGCAATCTTTATTTCAGCTTGTGATTCATTCAGCTGGCATTTCACATGATGTACTCTGAATATAAGTTAAATAAGCATGGTCACAATACGCAGCCTTGACCTAACTCCTTTCCTCCTTTGGAACTAGTCCATTGTTTGATGTCTGGTGCTAACTGTTGCTTTTTGGCCTGCATACAGGTTTCTCAGGAGACAGGTAAGGTAGTCTGGTATTCCCAATTCTTGAAGAATTTTCCATAGTTTGTTTTGATCCACACAATCAAATGTCTTAGCATAGTTAAGAAAGCAGAAGTGGATGTTTTTCTGGAACTCTCTTGCTTTTTCGATGATCCAGCGGATGTTGGCAATTTGATCTCTGGTTCCTCTGCCTTTTCTAAATCCAGCTTGAACATCTGGAAGTTCACGGTTCACATACTGTTGAAGTTTGGCATGAAGGATTTTGAGGATTACCTTGCTAGCATATGAAATGAGTGCAATTGTATGCTAGTTTGAACATTCTTTGGCATTGCCTTTCTTTGGGATTGGATTGAAAACTGACCTTTTCCAATTCTGTGGCCACTAATGAGTTTTCCAATTGCTGACTTGAAAGTACAGCAATTTCACAGTATCATCTTTTAGGATTTGAAGTAGCTCAGCTGAATTCCATCACTTCCACTAGCTTTGTTCATAAAGATGCTTCCTAAAGCCCACTTGACTTCACACTCTAGGTTGTCTGGCTCTTGTTGAGTGACCACACCATCATGGTTATCCAGGTCATCAAGAATTTTTCTGTATAGCTCTTGTGTATTCTTGCCACCTCTTCTTAATCTCTTTTGATTCATTAAGTTCCTACCATTTCTGTGTTTTATTGTGCCAGTCTTTGCATGGAATAGTCCCTTGGTATCTCCAATTTTCTTGAAGAGATTCCTAGTATTTCCCATTCTGTTGTTTTCCTCCATTTCTTTGGATTGTTTACTTAAGACTTTCTTGTCTCTCCCTGCTCCTCTCTGGAACCCTGCATTCCGCTGGGTATATCTTTCCTTTTCTCCTTTGCCTTTTACTTCTTTGCTTTTCTCAGCTATTTGTAAGGCCTCCTTAGACAACCACTTTGCCTTCTTGCATTTCTTTTCCTTGGGGATGGTTTTGGTTACTGCCTCTTGTATGGTGTTATGAACCTCTGTCCATAGTTTTCAGGCATCCTGTCTAGCAGATCTAATCCCTTGAATCTATTTGTCACCACCACTGTATAAAATTAATGGTCAAATTAATTGTCTGAACAATAATTTTAATCAATCATAAGTTGGTTTTGAATAGTAAAATAATCCCCCCAAATCTGACATTCTATTGTCTATTTTAAAAATTGTATAAAGAAAACAAATTGGTGAATGTCAATCATATATACAATTAGTTTGGCTGAGAATACCAGTAATAATAATTTCTCATATTTTACAAAATGGTTATTTTTAGAGAATTTTTAATAAAAATATATAACTTTGGTACTGAAATTGATAAAAAGTGAAATAACAGCATTTATATTTTACTTATTATCTAAATGTTGTAAAACATAAAATGCCTTTTAATATATATTTTTCTTTATTGTTTCTTGAAATAGTAAAATATACACTTGAGCTAAAATGGGTTAATTTTTGTAATCAATTACATGAATGTTGAAATTTTTTTCCATTTAGTGTTATTATACAAGAAACATACTCTTCTAGTAAGGGCACAGTGAAAGTTCAATGCAATTATTCTTCTAGCAACTTCTCTGCTTTTGCTTAAGAAAGAAAGAAAAAAAGAATAGGAAGCAAAGCAGCAAATAAGTAAAACTTATTTACTTACTTGTAAATTAGTATGCAAATATAAAATTTCAAGTATAAATTGTGGACAAATTGTGGTAAATAGCTAAGGAGTTTTGGTAAGAAAGAGAAAGAGAAAAAGAAGGGAAATAAATTAAGCAGAAAGAACTGAGATTCCCTGGCAAGGAAAGTGTGAGTCACAGAAGGGAGAAAAGAAGGAGAGTGAAAAACAGAAGATAGACATAGAGATGGAGATTAAAAGGGTGCCGTGAAAGAAGAGCACCGGTCGATTCTCCAGTCACTTATAGAAGAAGTACACTCTCATTTTTTACACATTGCTTTTCCCATGGATGAGAGTGTCCCTATCAATTATCTATAATAATAAATGCTACTATGGTGTTTTACTATATAGTAACTCACTTCCTACTTATCATTGCAATTTGAAATAAAAATTAGTGTTCCCAGGCACTAATCTTGACTACTTGAAGTCTTCTGCTCAGAAAAGAACATCCACAGAAGCAACAAACAGAATGAATATTTTCTGAATCCAGTAGCAAGGTATCACATTTGTCCTGGAGTCAAGAAGTTCTTCTGGTGTGGCCTCTTTGTTATTCTAAGTAGTAGTAAAAAAAATTGCGATGAATATTAAGAGCTACAAGTTGAAATGAGATTCGCAGGTGGTAAAGAATCTACTTGCCAATGCAGGAGATGCAGGAGACACAAGTTTGTTTCCTGAATGGGGAAGATCCCCAGGAGAAAAAAATGGCAACCCACTTTAATATTATTGCCTGGGAAATCCCATGGACAAAGAAGCCTGGCAGGCTACAGTCTGCGGGGTCACAAAGAGTTGGGCATGACTGAGTACCCAGGCAAACAGACACACAAAACTGTACACAGTAAGCTGAAAAGAGATATAAACTGAGGAAACATAGAATGTAAGGCTTTCATAATTGACCTATGTTTCATTATTTATTATGCTCAGTGGTAATTAAAGGCAGACACAAAAGCAGTTCACAAACCTTGTTTGCTGGTGACACAGACTACGGAATCAGAACCATCGTACAGAACGCTGCCAATAACAGAGAGTTCAAGATCAGCCCAGTATATCCGTTCACTGAAATGATCCACAGCCAGACCTGTAAAATCAACACACACAGACAAATGACAGCAATACATTTGAGATTATTTAAAATTATGTTTCTTCCCTTTAATGTATTGTTATAATTGAAATTGTTTTCAAACATCTTAGAAATTTCATAGTCTGTATCATGGTAGTGCAAAAATCAGAAAAAAAATGAAATAATTTAATCTTTATTTGAAATATGTGTTAATAAGTTACACAGAATTTATGTAATACAGTGTAGCAAAAAATATTTTTACTTCATGTAGGAAAAGCCATTCTAAATACCCCTCTTTTCTACTCTTACTATCTTCTTAATTATGGTTGTTTTCTAGAAGACTTTCTTGTGACTTTTTTTTTTAATCTTTATAGTACACACAGAATTAATTCATCATTTAAATCATTTATCCAACCATTATTTAACATAATTTCAGGTAATTAGCTATATTTTGAATCTTTTCATGAAGGTGCATTTTGCAGAAAATAAAAGGTTCATGAGCTTAATCATAAGATATTTTCACCAACTTGAATTGGTCTATAGTGTTATGAGACACCTGTGTGCATGCTGAAGTTTAAATTGACTAAAGATTGATGTTTACAATAGGAATAATGAATAGTAAATTCCTTAATTAAGTTTCTTGTTGTACTTACATTTTTCACTCTAATTTTTTACTCTAATCATTAATTTGCTCTGAGACTGCCATCTTTCTCTTTATTATCAGTATCTGTTAATGAATACCACTGGACTAAAAAGACATGCAGTAAAAAAACAGTGTTTTTCTCTTTATTCAATTTTTAATTTCATAATATAATTGAGATCTAGTCAGTGTCTTCTTGCACAAATATCATCAACGCATAGAATAACTTAGGTAAACTTCCTTCAGTTTAGAAAAGTAAGACCCATAACATATGAATTCTATTATAAATCTTTGTTGCTGTAGATATTCAATTTTTACAACATAGCTAGTCTTTAGATATGATATATGACACACTTTGAAACTACAAGGTAATCAAATTACCTTTGACATCTGCATGCTAAAAAGCTTTCTGAATGAGATCATTCAATAAAAAAAAAAAATTGAGGAAATTTAATGTCATCTTAAAGGCAAGGCAACCGAATGAAAAGTGTTTTTGAGTTTACACTAATTGTACTTTCTTGTAGATGGATCATAATTTAACAATCAAAATGAAAACATATCATAGTGAAAATCATTTGGGAATGATTTTTCAGTAATGTATGTGTTTATCCCAAATATAATTAAACTAAATAAAAATATTTCTCAGGTGTAATATAAAAATGTTCTATGTCCAATCAGCCTCTGAGAAATGACTTACCAATTAAAACAAGTGGCCCATGTTTTACTAGTCTCTGCTCAATGATTAATTTGCTATTTGGAGTTATGGTGGATATTAGGTCTTAGCTTTTTCATGTGTAATTATGAGGAACGTGAAACATAAAATGATCCAACTTCTTGCTGCCATCATTCTACTTCAAAATCATTGTCTACAAAAGATTTAAAATGCTTTTCTTTTCCTTCCACTAGTGTTATACAATACAGTGGTAGATTAAAAAAAACAGTTGTTCTCAACCAAATTGATCTTTACATTTAAATATTAAATTTGTTAATCATAGAAATGAAGAAAACAATAGGTATTAATCTAATTTAATTACCAATATTGTTTTGTCAGATTCAGCAGCAGTAAAAATTTTTCAAATGTGTCATACATTACACTATTAGTCTAGGCTTAAGACACGTACAGCTATAGTCCCATACTGTACTATTTTGGATGAAATTATATCTAGGTAAAAATTTTACCACAAGCTTTTAGATGAGTGGGATTTATATTCCCCTAAATCCACAAATCAATGACTTTGATTTTTCCCTAAGCCATTTAATAAAAGAGACAGTCTTTTAAATTAAAAAGTTAAAGAAGAAATCAACTAACTTTTTGTTATGGAGGTGAGTCAAGTTTATATGAAAGAACAAGTCCATTTCTATATCTTTAAAATATCATATCTTTTTGGCTTTAATAAAGAATAAAAAATAAAGTGGGAAAAAAATCAGTTCCCAGGAGAGTCATTCTTATCTGAACTGGGATTGGTGAATATCTGGAACCAAGTCAGTGAAAGCACAGAAAAGTTAAAGTAAAATGTTTACTTGTTCTAATCGAGCATACTAGAAAGACAATTTGAAAGTCTTATAAAAGAAAAAGTCCTGATAAGTTTTAGGAGGACATGATAATGGCCCTAATATTTTATTTTTTTTAACATCTCCCATGATATTAAGACTAAGTTTACATTTTAGGGATTTTTAAATCAACCTTTAACTTTAAATTTTTCCAAGATCCTTCTACTAGTTCCCCTATTTCTACTGTGGTCTAAAAAGAAGACAGAAAATGGCAAAAGCAAAATCTTATGAGAACTGGCCATAATACCAATATGATGTTTAAGAGAGAAGACCTGGGGAAGAGAAATAAATTATGTTTTCAGAAAGGGAGAAAGAGATTATGTAGATTTCATGTTATAGGAAAGCTGAGATTTGTAAGGTAGCAATAACAAGCAAGTGTGCAATACCCTATTCTTGATTTAAGAGGTGATAAAAGGGGTCCAAAACAAAGCTAAAGATATTTACCACTATGTCGAATTTATTAAAACAAATTTTTTAAAGTAATTTCTGAGAAGTTACCTATAAAAGGTTTTAGATATTAGAATATGTTAAAGTTATTTTTACTCATATATGTGCTTGTGTGTGAGTTTCTGTGCTCAGCTACTCAGTCCTGTCAGACTCTTTGTGACACCTGGATTATAGCTCACAAGGCTCCTTTGTCAATGGGATTTCCCAGGCAAGAATACTGGAGTGTGCTGAAGATTCCTTCTACATGGGATCTTCCTAACCCAGGGATTGAATATGCATCTCCTACTTGGTAAGCAGATTCTTTACTACTGAGCTACTGGGTTTCCCCCACATACATATCATTCCAATCCTAAAGAAAGGCAATGCCAAAGAAAGCTCAAACTACTGCACAATTGCACTCATCTCACATGCTAGTAAAGTAAAGCTCAAAACTCTCCAAGCCAGGCTTCAGCAATACGTGAACCGTGAACTTCCAGATGTTCAAGCTGGTTTTAGAAAAGGCAGAGGAACCAGAGATCAAATTGCCAACATCCGTTGGATCATGGAAAAAGCAAGAGAGTTCCAGAAAAACATCTATTTCTGCTTTATTGACTATGCCAAAGCCTTTGACTGTGTGGATCACAAGAAACTGTGGAAAATTCTGAAAGAGATGGGAATACCAGACCACCTGACTTGCCTCTTGAGAAACCTATATGCAGGTTAGGAAGCAACAGTTAGAACTGGACATGGAACAACAGACTGGTTCCAAATAGGAAAAGGAGTAAGTAAAGGCTGTATATTGTCACCCTGCTTATTTAACTTCTATGCAGAGTACATCATGAAAAATGCTGGGCTGGAAGAAGCACAAGCTGGAATCAAGACTGTCAGGAGAAATATCAATAACCTCAGATATGCAGATGACACCACTCTTATGGCAGAAAATGAAGAAGAACTCAAGAGCCCCTTAATGGAAGTGAAAGAGGAGAGCGAAAAAGTTGGCTTAAAACTCAACATTCAGAAAACTAAGATCATAACATCTGGTCTCATCACTTCATGGGAATTAGATAGGGAAACAGTGGAAACAGTGTCAGACTTTGTTTGGGGGGACTCCAAAATCACTGCAGATATTGACTGCAGCCATGAAATTAAAAGACACATACTCCTTGAAAGGAAAGTTATGACCAACCTAGATAGCATATTCAAAAGCAGACATTATTTTGCCAACAAAGGTCCGTCTAGTCAAGGCTATGGTTTTTCCAGTGGTCACGTATGGATGTGAGAGCTGGACTGTGAAGAAAGCTGCGCACTGAAGAACTGATGCTTTTGAACTGTGGTGTTGGAGAAGACTCTTGAGAGTCCCTTGGACTGCAAGGAGATCCAACCAGTCCATTCTAAAGGAGATCAATCCTGGGTGTTCTTTGGAAGGACTGATGCTAAAGCTGAAACTCCAATACTTTGGCCACTTCATGCGAAGGGTTGACTCATTGGAAAAGACTCTGATGCTGGGAGGGATTGGGGGCAGGAGGAGAAGGGGACGACAGAGGATGAGATGGCTGGATGGCATCACTGACTCGATGGACATGAGTTTGAATGAACTCTGGGAGTTGGTGATAGACAGGGGGCCTGGCGTGCTGCAATTCATGGGGTTGCAAAGAGTCGGACATGACTGAGTGACTGAACTGAACT
This sequence comes from Capra hircus, assembly GCF_001704415.2. Taxonomy (NCBI): domain Eukaryota; kingdom Metazoa; phylum Chordata; class Mammalia; order Artiodactyla; family Bovidae; genus Capra; species Capra hircus. The sequence goes on from NC_030809.1 coordinate 79,572,607, forward strand.
GATATATATATATATTAATTTCTTTCTATATATATATACACATACACACACAGTTATTTATGAGTTTTAGCAAAATAATGTGTCAAGGAATTAAAAAATAGTCCTTAAGTTTTTATCTATCTCATTTAATTAGAGATCTTTTGTTGGCCAAGGACAAAGGATTTGCTGAGTGAATCAAATAATTATGACTATACCAGGCCAGTATGTACTTCTTTATTTTTCTGTTTAGTCAGCAACTGCCACAATCTGAGAAGATCTAAAAGTAACACAAATAAGCTTTTGGATATCAGATAATATGGTATTTAAATCAAACTCATGTAATCTACATGCCCTTCTCTTGATGCCCTTCTCTTGGAGGGAAAAATGAAAGGCATTCATTTTTAAAAGAAATTAATTAATACATATTTGTAAGGTACCTCCCTTGCATCACACACTGTCAGGTCCTAGTATGTAACAAAGATTGAAATAGATCATGTTCCTACTCTTATGGTACATCCTACTCACCCACCACACAATTGACTGAATCAGAATATAGATTATGCTTCTTGCATTTAATATTGGGCCTAAAACATTTGTGAAAAGAGAACTTAATACCATAACATAGGTTAGAGTATTAAAAATGGTATGCATTCATATCTTCACTCATTCAACACATAATTAGTCTTGAGGAGAGTGGTGTAAGATGGCGGGGCAGAAGGACATGTGCTTATCTTCTTCTACAAGAACTCCAAAACTACAATTCACTGCTGAAAAATCATCGGTTGGAGAATGTTGGATCCCATCAAAAAAGATACCCCAAGTCCAAGGGCAAAGGAGAAACTTCAACAAGATGGTAAGAGGGGAGAAATCACAATTAGAAATAAACATGTTAACTGCCTGAGATGCTCAGAGGGCTCAAACCTTGTGTGCACCAGCACCCCGAGACTCCACTGAGACTGAGCTAGAACTGTGTTTGAATGTCTCCTGCAAAGGTACAGTTCAGCAGTGAGCTGTTGCAGGGGCAGGGGCTCTGGGTGCAGCAGACCTGGGTATGGCATCAGCCCTCTTGGAGGAAGTCGGATTAACCCCACCATAGAGCCACTAGAACTTATGCAGAACTGAGGAAACAGGCTCTTAGAGGGCACAAACAGAGCCTTGTGTGCACCAGAACCCAGGAGAAAGTAGCAATGACCCCATAAGAGGCTGACCCAGACTTTCCCATGAGTGTCCAAGAGTCTCTGGCAGAGGCAAGGGTCGAAAGTGCTCTGCTGAGGGGTCAGGGGCACTGAGTGCAGCAGTACAGGCATGGGACCTTTTAAAGGAGGTCACCATTGTCTTCATTACCTCCACCATAGTTTGGCCTCAGGTCAAATAACAGGGATGGAACACAGCCCCACCCATCAATAGAAATTGGATTAAAGTTTTACTGAGCATGGCCCTACCCATAGGAACAAGACCCAGTTTCCCCCAGTCATTCTCTCCCATCAGGAAGTGTCCATAAGCCTCTTATACTTATCCACCAGAGGGCAGAGAAAATGAAAACCACAGTCACAGAAAACTAACCAAACTGATTACATGGAGCACAGCCCTGTCTAGCTCAGTGAAACTATGAGCCATGCCATGTAGGGCCAGCCAAGAGTCAAAAATGCAGTACTGGAATGCGATCTCAAAAATGACAAAATGATCTGTTCATTTCCAAGGCAAACCATTCAATATCACAGTAATCCAAGTGCCCCGATCAGTAATGCAGAAGAAGCTGAAGTTGAATGGTTCCATGAAGGCCTACAAGACCTTCTAGAAATAATACCCCAAATATATGTTCTCATCTTTATAGGGGACTGGAATGCAAACGTAGGAAGTCAAGAGCTACCTGGAGTAACAGGCGAATTTAACCTTGGGGTACAAAACAAAACAGGTTAAAGGCTAACAGAGTTTTGCCAAGAGAATGCAATTGTCATAACAAACACCCTCTTCCAACAACACAAGAAAAGACTCTACACATGGACATCACCAGATGGTTAAAATCGAATCAGATTGATTATATTCTTTCCAGCCAAAGATGGAGAAGCTCTATATAGTCAGCATAAACAAGACCAGGAGCTGACTGTGGCTCAGATCATTAACTCCTTATTGCCAAATTCAGACTGAAATTAAAGAAATTGGGGGAAAACCACTAGAGCATTCAGGTATGACCTAAAGCAAATCTCTTACGATTGTACAGTGGAAGTGAGAAATAGATTCAAGGGATTAGATTTGACAGACAGAATGCCTGAAGAACTATGGACAGAGATTCCTGACATTGTATAGGAGGCAGTGATCAAGATCATCCCCAAGAAAACGAAATGCAAAAAGGCAAAATTATTGTCTTGAGGAGGCCTTACAAATATCTGAGAAAAGAAGAGGTGAAGAGCAAAAGAGAAAAAAGATAGATATACCCATTTGACTGCAGAGTTCCAAAGAATAGCAAGGAGAGATAAGAGAGCCTTCCTCAGTGATCAATGCAAAGAAATAGAGGAAAATATTAGAATGGGAAAGACTAGAGATCTCTTCAAGAAAATTAGAGATACCAAAGGAACTTGTCATGCAAAGATGGACACAATAAAGGACAGAAATTTTATGGACCTAACAGAAGCAGAAGATATTGAGAAAGGGTGGCAAGAATACAAAGAACTAAACTAATAAGATCTTCATGACTTACCTCCAGATAACCACGATGGTGTGATTACTCACCTAGAGGCAGACATACTGGAATGTGAAGTCAAGCAGGTCTTAGAAAGCATCACTACAAAGCTAGTGGAGGTGATGGAATTCCAATTGAGCTATTTCAAATCTTAAAAGATGATGCTGTGAAAGTGCTGCACTCAATAAGCCAGCAAATTTGGAAAACTCAGCAGTGGCCACAGGACTGAAGAAGGTAGGTTTTACTCCAGTCCCAAAGAAAGGCAATGCCAAAGAATGCTCAAACTAACACTCAATTGTCATCTCACACACTAGCAAATTAATACTCAAAAAATCTCCAAGCCAGGTTTCAACAGTATGTGAACCATGAGCTTCCAGATATTCAAGCTAGATTTAGAAAAGGCAGAGGAACCAGAGATCAAATTGCCAACATCCGTTGAATCATCACAAAAGCAAGAGAGTTCCAGAAAGACATCTACTTCTGATTTATTGACTATGCCAAAGCCTTTGACTGTGTGGATCACAACAAATTGTGGAAAATTCTTCAAGAGATGGGAAAACCCGACCACCTACTCTGCCTCCTGAAATCTGCACACAGGTCAAAAAGCAACAGTTAAATCTGGACATGGAACAACAGACTGGTTCCAAATAGGAAAAGGAGTACGTCAAGGCTATATACTGTCACCCTGCTTATTTAACTTATATGCAGAGTACATCATGAGAAATGCTGGGCCGGATGAAGCACAAGCTGGAATCAAGATTGCTGGGAGAAATATCATAATCTCAGATATGCAGATGACACCACCCTTATGGCAGAAAGTGGAGAAGAACAAAAGAACCTCTTGATGAAAGTGGAAGAGGAGAGTGAAAAAGTTGTCTTAAAACTCATCATTCAGAAAACAGATCATGGCATCCAGTCCCATCACTTCATGACAAATAGATGGGGAAACAGTGGAAACAATGAGAAACTTTATTTTTTAGGCTCCAAAATCACTGTGAATGGGGACTTCAGCCATGAAATTAAAAGATGCTTGCTCCTTGGAAAAAAAGCTATGACCAACCTAGACAGCATGTTAAAAAGCAGAGATTTCACTTTGCCAACAAAAGTCCATCTAGTCAAAGCTATGGTTTTTCCAATAGTCATGTATGGATGTGAAAGTTGGACTATAAAGAAAGTTGAGCGCCAAAAATTTGATGCTTTTGAACTGTGGTGCTTGAAAAGACTTTTGAGAGTCCCTTGGACTGCAAAGAGATCCAACCAGTCAACAATCCTAAAGGAAATCAGTGCTGAATATTCACTGGACGGACTGATGCTGAAGCTGAAACTCCAGCACTTTGGCCACTTGATTTGAAGAACTGACTCATTAGAAAAGACCCTGATGCTGGGAAAGATTGAAGGTGGGAGGAGAAGGGGATGACAGAGGATGAGATCATTGGATGGCATCATCAATTTGATGGATATGAGTTTGAGTAAGCTCTGGGAGTTGGTGATGGACAGGGAAGTCTGACATGCTGCAATCCATGGAGTCGCAAAGATTTGGACAAGACTCAGTAACTGAACATAGACTAATTATAGGTAATATTCCACAGGGGATATATCAAGAATATTCATAATGGTGTTGGTTTAAGCTGTTTATGATCTTGTTGGGCATATAGATTATACATTAAAGCATTAAAGAGTCAATGATTATACATCATTAAAGCAATAGGTGATTGAGAACCAAGTATGGAGATAAGCAGTGCTTTCAATGCCCAGAGAATTGAGGTATCCTTTTGATTTTAGAAAGTACACAATGGCAGTGCTGATGGTGAACAAACACAGGGCTACCTGGGTGGTGTGCTAACGATACAATCAGATAGCACAGTTCTAACTTTTGAATGCACAGGAGTTACATAAAGGGATAGAGAAGTTTATATCTACTCCTATTGCTGTTCATGATACTAGTATCACTAACACTCTACTGAGGTACAGAGCATAACTAAATGCACTGGATCCTAGTGCACATAGTCTTCATGTTTGTGTAAAGGAAAAATAGCATTTTCTCTAAACCCTAGATGTAAATAATAAGATATTACACTTGGAGGGAAAAAGAGGTATTATTATAGTTACTCATTTCAGTTTCATAACTTTGGAGTCAGGGCAAATATTTATAAACATACACTAAGAAAAGAGATAATACAGGTATACATAAATCTAAGATGTTTCTAAGAAACCATAAGCAATTCATGTATTTGTATGGAAGGACATCTTATAAAATATATTTGCATAAGTGCACATTTTCTCTAGCATATTAATATAATGTATATAATATAATATATTATATATATATACTACAGATGCCGAATGATTACCAACTTTCCCTTGTTACTTTCTAGTAATATGCTATTTGCTGCTGCTGCTGCTAAGTCACTTCAGTCGTGTCCAACTCTGTGCGACCCCATAGACAGCAACCCACCAGGCTCCCCCCGTTCCTGGGATTCTCCAGGCAAAAACACTGGAATGGGTTGCCATTTCCTTCTCCAATGCATGAAAGTGAAGTCTCTCAGTTGTGTCCAACTCTTAGCGACCACATGGACTGCAGCCTACCAGGCTCCTCCGCCTATGGAATTTTCCAGGCAAGAGTACTGGAGTGGGTTGCCAATGCTTTCTCTGAAATCTAAATTATCTATAATTTCCTAAAAGTCTTCTGATATTATTATTTATTTATTTATATATCAGTGACATTTGGCTCACATTACTGAAGAGTTATTAATCACTATAAATTTAAGAGAGATGAAAAGATAATAGTGAGAGATATTTCTCCTTGATGGAATAAAATCCTCCCTAATAATACAAGACTAGCATTTCCAATATTAAGAAATTCAATAAGCAGGTGGGCAATAGATAAAGCAATAGATTTTACACATACCTTATGGATTTTTTAAAATCTTTTAGAATTTGAACATATAAAATGAGAATACTAGTCAACACAGTATACTAAATGATATTTATAAACATGGATAATATATTTTTTAAAGTTGCTATTAGGGAATTATGGGCTTCCCTGGTGGCTCAAACAGTAAAGAATCCACCTGCAATATGGGAGACCTGGGTTCAATCCCTGGGTTGGAAGATCCCCTGGAGGAGGGGGTTATGGTGACTATTATATAAGATAAAAATGTAAGGTTTTAGTATTAATACATGGCTTATTAGTCCTATAGTTATTCTTAGCCTCTTAGATATTCAAGAAATTATACCAATTAATTTATGTTGGTTTTAATATCTGATTTAAATGAATTATATCAATTCTCCATAAGGTAAATATTATCATATGCAATTTACAAGTGAGGACTTCAGTGTTCAAAAGTTTATACAGTTTGCTCAGTTTTAACACAAGCCTATATAAATTCAAGCTAAGACTCTTTCTACTACTCTGTATTTATTCTGTGTAAGGCACTATGCTATGTCCAATTGGGTATATCATCTTTCTTTTGAAACTCTTCTGTCAGCTATTGTGACACTGAATTCTGTTGCTTTGCTCCTATTGCTCAAACACCTCTGTTGTCTGCACTTTTGACCTTAACTCTTCTAAACATAAACATCTCACACATTTCTGCCCTTTCTGCTCTAGGAAGTTTCTTTGTTTCACCCTCCCTCCTTCATCTTAACAACTCCAGCAAGTTTAAATTATCAACTTTCTGTTGCTAATTCCCCAAACTAAGTTTCTAGTTCTGCTTTGAGCTCCAGAACTAAAATTTACAATAATCTCTGAGATAGCTTCATCTGAGGATTTCCCAGGTGGTGCTGGTTGTAAAAAATATGCCTGCCAATGCAGGAGATGCAAGAGACATGGGTTCGATTCCTGGGTCAGGAAGATTCCCTCGATTAGGAAATGGCACCCTACTCCAGTATTTTTGCCAGAACAATTCCATGGACAGAGGAGCATGGTGTGCTACACTCCATGTGGCTACAAAGAGCAGAATGACTGAGCACACGCGCACGCGCGCACACACACACACACACACACACATACACACACACACACACACCTCCATCTCATTGATTTAGGTTGGCCATGTCTACAAGTGCAACACATGATAACCAGGGAATAGCATTCTCTTCATAAACAAACTTCCCCAAAACCCCTGTCTCAGGCTCCCTCCTAAGGATCTCAGACTGGCAATTCTAGACACAGCTTCCTGAGTCATACTTTAAAATGAAAATAATGCCATGTATACTATGACTATGAAAGTGAAAGTAAGTGAAAGTCACTCAGTCATGTCTGACCCCATGGACTATACAGTCTCCAGGCCAGAATACTGGAGTGGGTAGCCTTTCCCTTCTCCAGGAGATCTTCCCAACCCAGGGATCAAACCCAGGTCTCCCTCATTGCAGGCAGATTCTCTACCAGCTGAGCCACAAGGGAAACCCAAGAATACTGGAGTGGGTAGCCTATCCCTTCTCTAACGAATCTTCTGACCCAGGAATCAAATTGGGATCTCCTGCATTGCAGGTGGATTCTTCACTAAGTGAGCTATTAGGGAAACCTTTACTATGACTATGTAAGATGTTAAATCGGACAATTTTTTTTAATCAACTGTCTGAATCTTCTATAAGTCTAAAATTAGTCAAAAGTAAAAAAAGTTCTTTAAAACTAAAATTGTGTTTGAACAGATTATGCCACTTTCCTCAATACCCTCAAATGTCCCCCCTTAAAGCCAGAACAGAATCTAATCCTTATCAGAGTGTTTCCGGTCCTAGATGATCTGCCTCTGGTCAGCTTGTCATTCCCACGTATCCTATTCTCCATATGCTCATGTGCAGCACATGCTCATGAGAATATGAGCACGTGAGAATAAGCTCATATGCATAATCTCCAGTTGCTCATATGCTTCAAGGCATACAATCATCCCATGGTATCCATTGGGGATTGGTTATAGGATCCTCTGTGGGTACCAGAACTCACGGATGCTCAAGGCTTTTACATAAAATGGCATATTACACTCAACCCTCGGAATCAGCAGCTTCAGCAAATTCAACCTACCATGGATATGGAGGGCCCGCCGTCCTAGCATCAGTGCTGGTTTCCTCAGGTGCTAGATTCATTCCTAACTCATGACTTGCATTCTTTCTGCTTGGAAAGCTCTTTCCTCACGTATTCGCATAGCTTGCTCTCTCTCTTTATTCAGCTATCTTCTCAAATATCACCTTTCTAGAGATGACTTCTCTGGTAATCATAACTAAAATAATACCCTCTCATAACTAGGCATTCCTCATTTTTTTTTTTTACCCTATATGGTTTTAATATACATCTGACATGATGTATCCTATGTGTTCTATCCAACATAGGAAAGTCAGTTTCATGAGAATCGGAATTCTCTTAACAAGGGCAGGAACTATTTCTTCAGCATTTGGAAAAATTTCTGGCACCAGCTGAGTCTTTAATTAGTGTTTGTTAAATCATTGACAAGAGACAGATCTATATAAATGAACTCAATCCCAAGCGTTCCTACCTTCTGTAAGGGTAAAAACAATCTCTTTGGAGGAAAAGACAGAAGGTACATTAAAAGTAAATATATATATATATATATATATATATATATATATATATATATACACACACATCAAATATAAAGTTTCTACACTGAAAAGGACTGCAAAGCCTCACTGTTAAATAACATGTGCTATAGAAAATGTATGCTGTCCTTCTGATGCAGACGTAGTGGTTGACAGCGGGGAGGGAGCAAAAATCTCTGAGGCTTCTACATTGTGAAAATGTTTTATTGAGGAAGGACTAAATTTAGACCTTACAAGACTGATAAAATTCAGAGACTTCCCTGGTGGTCTGGTGGTTAGCACTTGGTGCTTCCAATGCAGGGGCTGTGGGTTTGATCCCTGGTTGGAGAACTAAGGGGCTTCCCAGGTGGCTCAGTGGTAAAGAATCAGCCTGTCAATGCAGGAGACATAAGAGACACAGGCTTGATCCCTGGTTGGGGAAGATCCTCTGGAGAAGGAAATGGCTACCCACTCCAGTATTCTTGCCAGGAGAATTCCATGGGCAGAGAAGTCTGCTGTGCTACAGTCCATGGTGTCACAAAGAGTCTCATGCAATTTAGTGACTGAGCACAGCACAGCGGGGAACCAAGCTTCCATATGCCACGAGGCCAAAAACATTAGAAAAAAAGAGCAAAACTGATTGGTAAGATTCAGCTAAGAGCATAGAAGTTGGAAGGGTACTGTAGAAGAAGGGATCTGAGAGGAAAATGGCGTGGGAGAAAGAACAGGAATGCAGGGAAGAGCTGAGTTCTGAAGCAGTCTGGGAAATACAGAGAGTGTGCACTGGTGGTTTAGATGGCATGCTGGAAAGGAGATTTAAGCTAGATAGAAAGAACCTGTGACTGTCTTTCATACCTTTCTTTCACAAAAATTATTTGGATATTACCACCTTTCTGTCCATTTAGTCTCTCACCCTCTAGCAGGTAATCATCTCTCCCAATATCATTAACATATAGCTGCAAAAACATCCTAACACAGTGCTACAAACTATCAAAATTTCATGCAGGTGAAATCCTAATAGCCTTATAACTTAGCTAATTTTCAAATAACATCCCCATAATATCACCAACAGTATGATAAGAACCTGAGTTTCAAGTTGGGAAACTATGACATGAAATGTTAATGACTTTTATAAAGTCACGCTATAAATTATTTTGTCTGCTTTCAAAAACGACTACATTGCCAAATGGAACCAGAAAGCATGGCAACATTATTATATTTAGCTTACTATTTCACATTATTTTATATTATTGGAGTATAATTACTTTACAATGTTTTGTTACTTTCTGTTGTACAACAAAGTGAATCAGCTATATATATACACATATTCCCTCCTTCTTGATTACCCCTCCCACCTCTCCCATCCCACCACTCTCGGTCATCACACAGCACCGAGCTGAGCTCCGTGTACTATACAGCAGCTTCCCATTAGTTATCTATTTTATACATGGTAATGTATAAATGCAAAATAATAGAGGAAAACAACGGAATGGGAAAGACTAGAGATCTCTTTAAGAAAATTAGAGATACCAAGGGAACATTTCATGCAAAGATGGGCTCGATAAAGGACAGAAATGGTATGGACCTAACAGAAACAGAAGATATTAAGAAGAGATGGCAAGAATACACAGAACTGTACAAAAAGGATCTTCACGACCTGGATAATCACGATGGTGTGATCACTCATCTAGAGCCAGACATCTTGGAATGTGAAGTCAAGTGGGCCTTAGAAAGCATCACTATGAACAAAGCTAGTGGAGGTGATGGAATTCCAGTAGAGCTATTTCAAATCCTGAAAGATGATGCTGTGAAAG